>NC_041397.2:308873705-308981205 GCF_900747795.2 Erpetoichthys calabaricus
CTGTTTTTTTGTGAACCTCGCTTTTCACAGCTGTCCCGCTATGGCGTGTGTTTTGTTTATTTGACAGTATGTAGATCGTGGTAATTAAATTCATGGCATTCGTTTTCTGAATCACAATCTGACTGTATGGATGGTTACCTGCCAGGTTACGCTTGTGGTTGGTCAGGAAGTCGCCTTACATCCGCCACGTGCCCTCTTTCTGTTCCCAGAAGCTGATCATAGAATGGTTTTAATAGTTTACTTTCAAATAATGCAAAGAGTATGCGACACGTGTTTCTCCTTAATTCTGGGCTCATCAGGCATACACACTCACTGCATCCCCTCTCGAGAATCGAATATCGTCAGCGCCAGAGTTGAAGCCCCTAACGTTGCGGTCAGCAAGTGGGCTAACATCCGCCATGTGCCGTCTTTCAGTTGCGAGAAGCAGATCATAGAATGGTTGAAACTGTTGCCACTAACGTTGCGCTACGGCGTGTGGTTCGTTTATACCTCGTGTCTTCTCATTAAACTTTTATCTCGCGAATATGTTATTGCAATCCGCAATTGGAGCGTTTCTATAAACTTAATTTAAACTTACATTTTACACCGTGCTTTGTTTCCCTTATGAACATGCTTGTATGCTTCACTCGCTCCCTTCTCAATTGTTTAATGAATTTTTTGTTCTTCGCTGTTTGCGGCTCCTCCTTCATTTGTCCCTACTGCGTTCACAGTCTTTTCACGTGATTACGTGGGAGGCGTGATGACGTGACACTCAACTCCTCCTCCCACGGCCATCGAGCTGCCGTCCATTACAGTATATTGTGAAAAAAGAGGTTCCAGTTATGACCGTTACGCTTTGAATTTCGAAATGAAACCTGCCTAACTTTTGTAAGTAAGCTGTAAGGAATGAGCCTGCCAAATTTCAGCCTTCCACCTACACGGGAAGTTGGACAATTAGTGATGAGTGAGTCAGTCAGTCAGTGAGTGAGTGAATCAGTCAGTGAGGGCTTTGCCTTTTATTATTATAGATATATATATATATATATGTATATATATATATATATATATATGTGTATATATATATATATATATATATATATATATATATATATATATATACTAGGTGGCTCCGCCCCCTGCTTGCTTCGCTCGCCCACCCCTGGGTTTGGTTAACCGGATATACAATTTAAAGAGATTGTTATTTTCATGGGAATTGTTACATACTCTTTCGATTCTATGTTGCATCACTTCTCCGTGATAATAAATATACACCTGACCGAATTATGGTTTCTTTGAAATTAAACTTGTTGTAGCTTTAATTGTTGCGGGACCACAGATTCTCATACTGTATGGTCCTTTTTTGTGTAAATCTACATTTTGAGCATTGAATGATGCGATCACTCAAAGATTATTGTAGACTTGGATATTTTGCCGAACAACAAATCTTTTAATTCTCGTTGATACGCCTCTTCATCGGGATACAACACTACTTTTCCCTGATGGCAACACGAATTAGACGATCTACAAGTCTCCGACTTAAACTTGAAAGCCTTACAATATCTACATACTTCTGACATATCACCTATGTCCATATATTTGATCTCTTTTTTGCTGTTCCGTAATTTTACCGAGTAATAATTTTGTTTTGTTTGTGCTGATGCAATCTTTACTTTCTTTTTTTTTTGATACTTTCAAATTTTACTACTTTCGTATTTTTTAACCTGCTCTGCATTTGTATTGTGCCAACATTTTTGAGCGTCTTTATGAAGTCTTAGAACATATCAAGTTTTTAAGAGCTGGGAACACATGAAGTGTCTGCCAAAAGCATTCCAACAACTGAGAGGTTAGATGTCTGTGACCTTGGTTTAAATGGTTTATAAGTAGGGCGTGACATGCAAAAGTCACCGTCTCACAGGTCTTGCTTCCAAAGGTTGTAATGTCTAGTCTTGCGGGACGTCAAAACGTCTTTCTGAGAAGATCACATCTCGAGATTTTTTTATGGTAATATATCTATATATATATATATATATATATATATATATATATATATATATATATAAAATGCCACTTTTCAGAATGTGTTCCATGTTATCTTTAACCAGACTGCTGCACATACTGTGTGTAAAATATTCCATAACAAGGTCTTAACAACAACAAAATAAAGTATGTAAATACTTGCAGTGTTCCCTATCCAAGATGGGTTGAAATTAAATTAACCAATGTAGATTAATCAGTGTTGATGTTTGCAGTGCACCCTGTATTGGAATGCATTTTGTATGTATGTAGTGTTACAATGCATCACATTTTTCACTCCAAATGATGGCACATCACAAAAATTAGCATTGCTTTTATGATTCTCATTCCAACTTGCAGTGATATAACAGAGATATAGCAAAAGAATGGACAGACACACACACAGACACTTGTCCTTCTATTGAGGTGGATACTGTAAACCATACTTAAATAACAATGACAATACTAAAAATGTGTTCATCGACACCCACGGACTCTGTACGAAGTCATTTAAAAGACAAACCGTTAAAAGCATGTACTCATTCACTTTCTGTAAAAGGTCACATGCTCTAGAAAATGCATTTAGGTAGCTTCCCTACATAGTATGATGGGGCATCGAGGAGAATTTTAAAGTCCTTGGAAGGGTCAACAGGGAAAAGAGTATGGCCAGCATGACTTTAGATTATAGTAATGTTTACAAAAAATGACTGTACATGTTACTCACTTGTGGATGTGTGATAATGTCAGAAGCTTTTGAACAAGTGCATTACCTCAAAAACAATATTGTTTTCATGAGCCGGTTTAATGTTTACAGAAGATTGCACCACTATTGTTTTTTGCTGATTATTGACCCTTGAATCTTTGACACTCACAGAAGCGTTTGAACAAGTAGATGCCCACCAAAAAAGAAAGTATTTAACTTTAAATTTTTGTAGTAAATTTACTGTTCAAATTTTTGCATGTTGTGTTCTCCAAATGAAAGCACCACTCCTCCCCATGGGCAAAAGGGTCGTTGCCAATTCTCCAATGGAGCAAAAGATGATGTTTGGGAAAACATGTTCGGAAATGGGGAGTGTAAAACAGCAAGCCTAACATCCAGATCACTCTGAAGGTGGGATGTGACTTGAGGGATTGAAGAGTTTTTTTTTGTTTTTGGTCAGTCGTTGGTTGATTCATACCCATGTTATCTTCTCTGTTAATCTGAAAAGGCACTGTGCCAGTTAATATAGTAAAAGGCAAATTTTTGGAGCATTCAAGGCTTGTGTGTCACTCCCTGCTGTAAACTTGGAGCTTCGCACGAATGGAAACACTGAAGGAGAAGCTCCCCTGGGTCGTCCTGACCACAATCCGGAAGGAAGGAAGGAAGGAAGGAAGGAAGGAAGGAAGGAAGGAAGGAAAGGTAACAAACTCAACTGAACTAAGTGGAAAAAGATAGATAGATGTGAAAGGAACTATATGATAGATAGATAGATGTGAAAGGCATTATATGATAGATAGATAGATGTGAAAGGCATTATATGATAGACCGATAGATGTGAAAGGCACTATATGATAGATAGATAGTGTCACGCACGCGCGCATAGGGAACCGCGTAAAGACCCAATGAGCAGTGTAATATATCGCGCCAGGGGATAAAGGCGGGGTACTAACCTCTCTTTCTTTTGTTTTCGCAGAAAGACAGAAACAACACCACTGTAGTCTACACGGAATTCCCTCACTACGCGCTACCACTTCCGCATTTTCCCCTGGTCCACCTTAGATGACGTCATGATTCCCATACAGCACCTCGGTTCCTTCCCAGCATTCTACGCATCTATTTCCGGTCCCATCCCATAAATGTTCCCCCACATCATATGCACGCTGTCTGTTGTATGCTGATGCAAATATCACTGACCTTGAAAAAGTATTTTACAAAAAATCTGTACAGTATACAGGGCCAGAAAACCCCAAACCTTTTTGATCATGTTGTCTGTTTATTACAATAGTTAGATGTGAAAGGCACGATAGATAGATAGATAGATAGATAGATAGATAGATAGATAGATAGATAGATAGATAGATAGATAGATAGATAGATAGATAGATAGATAGATGTGAAAGGCACTATATGATAGATAGATAGATAGATAGATAGATAGATAGATAGATAGATAGATAGATAGATAGATAGATAGATAGATAGATAGATAGATAGATGTGAAAAGCACTATATGATAGATAGATAGATAGATAGATAGATAGATAGATAGATAGATAGATAGATAGATAGATAGATAGATAGATAGATAGATAGATAGATAGATGTGAAAGGCACTATATGATAGATAGATAGATAGATAGATAGATAGATAGATAGATAGATAGATAGATAGATAGATAGATAGATAGATAGATGTGAAAGGCACTATATGATAGATAGATAGATAGATAGATAGATAGATAGATAGATAGAAAGATAGATAGATAGATAGATAGATAGATAGATAGATAGAATTTAAATAATAACAAAGTAATGAATCATCCCCTAATTCTGAACAAATCAAATAGACTTTTTGTGTGAAAAGGCCTTTAATCAATGTATAGTTTCTGTATTTTATTCATTCAGTAAATTCCAGTCCACCTGTTTATTTCCCACAGGAATGTCAGGCCATTACACAGCACATTACAGCAACACCTTAAAATGAGACGGCATTACTGCATTTACCTTCATGGCATCTTCAGTGAAGTTGTAGACTGCAGTACTCTTTAAACTTTCTGCTTAAAAAGTAAAAGGTGCTGCAATGTTGTCTTATGCTCAGTTACTTATTCCATGTAAAGTTCATTTACATTTTTAGAATTTAAATTCTTTTTGGTCAAGATGGCATTAGAAAGACAGAATCAAATGAGAAATCCCAGCAGTTGGCTTGGGGCTGAGATGGCCTCTGCTCTTCTTTGAGGTTTTTTTTTCCCTTTGAGGTCTCACTGCAATTGGCACTGAAAGTGGCATGGGAGATGAATTTGTATGCATCAGCTTTATTATAGTGTGATGAACTCGTTTATGTGTTAAAAATAATCTAATTATCCCATTAGTGCGAAAAGGCACTGAGGGAGTAGCAGCCATTTAGTGAACTGAGTGCTCAGTTCTGCCGTGTTTAGTTTCTTGCTTACCTGTGTGGCATGTGGCTCTTATGCCCTTTGCTGATAACATCTTGTGCAGAAAGTCTTCAGGTCTATACATCCAATAACTCTTATTGTGAGGAATTGCAATACTCTTTTGATAGTTAGTTTTTTTAAATACCCGATGTCCAGCCGCTGTATACAAACATACTGAAATACAAGAGCAGTCATTTGTTACTGCTGTTACAATTGTCAGTCAAATTCAATCTGCTCGACCTGTTGAAGTAATTGTCATTTTTAATCAGGGTGTTCATTTCTTTTCATGTTATAATATACAACCCCAATTCCAATGAAGTTGGGACATTGTGTAAAACGTAAATAAAAACAGAATACAATGATTTGCAAATCCTTTTCAACCTATATTCAATTGAATACACTACAAAGACAAGATATCGAATGTTCAAACTGATAAACTTTATTGTTGTTTTGCAAATCTTCACTTATTTTGAATTTGATACCTGCAACACGTTCCAAAAAAAGCTGGGACAGGGGGCATGTTTACCACTGTGTTATATCACCTTTCCTTTTAACAACACTCAATAAGCGTTGAGAACTGAGGACACTAATTGTTGAAGCTGTGTAGGTGGAATTCTTTCCCATTCTTGCTTGGTGTACAACTTCAGTTGCTCAACAGTCCGGGGGTCTCCGTTGTCGTATTTTGTGCTTCATAATGCGCCACACATTTTCAATGGGAGACAGGTGTGGACTGCAGGCAGGCCAGTCTAGTACCCCGCACTCTATTACTAAGAAGCCACGCTGTTGTAACACATGCAGAATGTGGCTTCGCATTGTCCTGCTGAAAATAAGCAGGGACGTCCCTGAAAAAGACGTTGCTTGGATGGCAGCATATGTTGCTCCAAAACCTGTATGTACCTTTCAGCATTAATGGTGCCTTCACAGATGTGCAAGTTACCCATGCCATGGGCACTAACACACCCCCATACTATCACAGATGCTGGCTTTTGAACTTTGCGCGGATAACAATCCGGATGGTCCCTTTTCCTCTTTGGCCCGGAGGGACACGACGTCCATGATTTCCAAAAACAATTTGAAATATGGACTCGTCAGACCACAGCACACTTTTCCTCTTTGCGTCAGTCCATCTCAGATGAGCTCAGGCCCAGAGAAGCCGACGGCGTTTCTGGGTGTTGTTGATATATGGCTTTCGCTTTGCATGGTAGAGTTTTAACTTGCACTTGTAGATGTAGCGACGAACTGTGTTAACTGACAATGGTTTTCTGAAGTATTCCTGAGCCCACGTGGTAATATCCTTTACAGAATGATGTTGGTTTTTAATGCAGTGCCGACTGAGGGATCGAAGGTCACGGGCATCCAATGTTGGTATTTGGCCTTGTCACTTATGTGCAGAGATTTCTCCAGATTCTCTGAATCTTTTGATGATATTATGGACAGTAGATGATGAAATCCCTAAATTCCTTGCAATTGTACATTGAGAAACGTTGTTCTTAAACTTCTGGACTATTTGCCCACACAGTTGCTCACAAAGTGGTGACCCTCGCCCATCCTTGCTTGTGAACGACTGAGCCTTTTGGGGATGCTCCTTTTATACCCAATCATGACAAACACCTGTTTCCAATTAACCTGTTCACCTGTGGAATGTTCAAAACAGGTGTTTTTTGAACATTCCTCAACTTTCCCAGTTTTTTTGCTGCCCCTGTCCCAGCTTTTTTTGGAATGTGTTACAGGCATCAAATTCAAAATGAGTGAAGATTTGCAAAACAGTATTAAAGTTTATCAGTTTGAACATCCGATATCTTGTCTTCATAGTGTATTCAATTGAATATAGGTTGAAAAGGATTTGCAAATCATTGTATTCTGTTTTTATTTACGTTTTTACACAACATCCCAATTTCATTGGAATTGGGGTTGTAGATGGATGATATAATAGGGGATCTTGACGTTTTTTGCCTGTGGTTACTATTCTCATTATTGTTGCCATGTGCACACTCAATGTGATTGCTGCACAATGGGAAATTTATTGGCGACATCAGAATTATCAATATTTCTTTCAGTCAGTTGTCCAGAGTACTCTATAGCAACTTTTGTTATCTCTTGTACTTTGCTATATTCAGCTTTCTCTCAGCCTTGTCTGATCTCACAGTTCCTGCAGCTGAAAATAAACCCCACAGCATGATGCTGCCACCATCATGCTTCCTTGTTGGAATGGTAATGTGCCTGTGATGAGCGGTGCCTGGTTTCTTCCAGATGTGATGTTTAGAATTGAGGCCAAACAGTTCAATTTTGGTTTCATCAGACCAGAGGATCTTGTTTCTCCTGGTCGGTGAGTCCCTTAGGTGCCTTATTACAAACTCCAAGTGGGTTCTCATGTATTGCCTGGCCACTCATAAAACCCAGATGATGGCACTCATTCTGGAGGTTTCTCCCATCTCCACAGAAGTTCTCTGGAGCAGAGTGACTATCAGAGGCTTCATCACCTCTCTTACCAAGGCCCTTTTCCCCCAGTTGCTCAGTTTGGCCAGATGACCAGCTCTAGGATGAGTTGTGGTTGTTTCAAACTTCTTCCATTGTAGAATTACGGAGGCCATTATGCTCTGTAGGTCTGTTGCCTTGACACAATCCTGTCCCTAATCTCCTTTGACCTCATGGCTTGGTTTTTGATCACCTTTGGACCTTCAATAGACAGGTGTGTGAGATTCCTAATCATGTGCATTCAATTGAACTGACCACAGGTTAACTTCAAACAAAATGTAGAAACGTCTAAACAATGATTAATAGAATGGGATACACTTGAGCCAAATTTCAAATATTTAGCAATGTGTTTGAATACTTTTGTCTATGTGATATTTCAGTTTTTATCCCACTAAACAAGGTTTTGTATTCATTTGGATGTATTTACTGGTCTGTATTTAAAGTAGAGTATTAAATACTAGTCATTTAGCCCGATACAATAACGGGCGCTAGAACAGTAGTGCATAAACATTAGTAGGAACAGTCTATATTAAATGGCAAGGGACTTTGACCTCATTCTTTTTGTTGGTCGTATTTTTCTTTGTCTTTCAGCCTTTCTTTTGTTGATGTTTACTTGCTGAGCTGACTGTTCTTCATGGGCTGCCGCCGTGTATTGTGTGTCTTTAATTTTCTGTGACAGTAATACTATCTTGTACATCCGCTGGCTTGTACGTCCGTAATATACCTTTAATTTTCTCCGGCGGTAATACAGGCATGTGCGTCGGTAATATGCCTTTAATCTCCTCTGACAGTAATACTGGCTTGTATGAGGCTGTAATATGCGTCACTGTATTGTGTACCTTTAATTTCCTCTCACAGTAATACTGGTTTGTATTTCCGTAAAACGCCTCTAACTTTCTCTGACAGTAATATCGCGCATCGCACCGTGTCCCGCGCATGCGCACTTCACCAGAAGACACCCACCCACAGACACCTGGACACACAAAGGGATTTTATTAAAGAGGATTTGTTAACTGAAATGTCCGTTCTTTCATGACTAGTTTATGCGTGGAACATTGCTAACGTGATGTCTACCAGAAGATCATTTTGCACAAGTTTTTCACTTATGGTAATAAATTTTGTAATCTCATTTTGTAACACATCCCCAGATGGATGTTTACTTGATTATTTTTATGTTGACCTCTTTTGTCAGTTGGTTTGAATAAAAATGCTTGGTAAGCAAATAAATGTAAAATGCAAATGTGTTAGGAAATGCCATATTCATTGTGTAACCTTATGATGTTGCAGAAATTATGAATTTCAGGAAGCAGTAAAAGACCATCAGACCAAGCAAGACTACACAAATAATAAAAGATGTAAAGAAAAATAGCATTAATATATATTTAAGTGGCATGACATTCCCCACCTTTTGAAACTAAATTTACCAAAATGTAATTGTACAATATTCATTGTGTAAACAGTTTTATTTAATATGCACAACACAAGACTGATCATTTCATCATTTACAGTTTACAGTGAATAAACAGATACCGATACTGGTAATACATATCGTTGCTTTTGAAATTCTGGTGCTATTTAAAGAATCATTATATACTCCTGTTACATTTTTTTAAATTTTTAACTTTTTATTCACATGTTCTGACCTATGAATGATGAAAACTAAACTAAATTCTATTAGCCTCCTTAGCGTTAACCCTGAGCATCTCTCAGGCTTGGAATTCTATAGTGTGTAAAAATGGTGAAGCCAGAGTGTCTCTAAGGTTAAGGTGCATTGTTCACATGTACAGTGTTCAGACCAAACAGCACTCAGGACAGTATTCTGCTGGATAAAAGAACATCATGCTGCAAAAAAAAAAGAACTTTTCTATGTGTTCTGCCACTCAATGGAATCTCATCAATATTCATGAGCGGGGTGGAGCCTTCAACCAAAACACACAATGGTGTATAAACGAAAAAATGTAAAGCTAGTTTCAGAACAAACTGAAACTGAACCATTAGTTGTATCAAGCAAAAGTTATTATAGTGGCAGTTGTTCATCAGATGTTGACAATGATGCATATGACACTGTATGACCAAACTGCCATGATATGCTTGGTAAATTTGATCGTGTGAAGCTTCAGCGTGGCAAAAAAGGTGAAATGATTGCGGAAGGACATGAAAAACATTAGCCTATTAGGCTCTGTTTATAATGCAGCAACTGTTAATGTTTGTGTCGAGGAAATGTGGAAGTCAATGAGCCTTGAGCCAAAAGCTTGTGGATCAGGAAGTGACATACTACCCTACCATGCACAAGCAACAGAACAAAATGTAAGAAAAGTGTTCAAAGAAACACGCATCTGCTTTCCCATTTGAGACGTCGGGCTATAAGTTGCTGACTGTTTCAAAACGTGTCACAGGTAGGACTTGCACTAAATCTGTATCTGTATCAGCAGCAGACACTCGACAGACCTACAGTATTTATGTCGACATTCTGATAATTACATGTTTCTATTACACATAATAACATTTTTTCTTGTTGAAAAATGTGACGTTCTTGGCTCATTTTTTCAGGGGTAAACCTGCTAGTTATTTAGGTTTTGTTACGTTGATAGAAGTATTTTCTTAGTTATGTAAAATGTTTTACTATATATTAGTGCATAGTACATGGGAGGTTCTATTATAACCCCCACAAGCTGAATTGAATTGGTATTTTCTAACTATTTCTTGTCCCTCTGACTGCAGATTAGACTCACTCAGTTAGTGATCTGCCTTGTCGCAGGTAAGGTATGGAAGGTACACGGTTTCAAACTGTGCCCAGTTGAAGGCAACGTAACGTGAAGCATTGAATGTGCAGCGGCGTACGTATAGAACGTACTGAATATACTAAGTAAAGTATAGGAAAATAACTAAGCATAGATTGCAACTGGAGTTTAACAAGAAAAAGCTAAGCTTTAAGAAGAAACGTTTTCCTTTTATTCTGCGTGTGTAAAAACATTTTTCTCTATTCTTGTGTGAACTGTTTACTTTGAGTTTTTACTAAACCTTTATTGGAATGAGAAATTTCTTTTTGACTCCTGCTTGATCCTGCTTTACCTACTTAGCAGCTACAAGAGGTTAATGCCAATTGACAAGAATTTGGTATCCACCTCATTTCAGTTACGGATGATTTCTGGACCGGCCTTTATCCCTTTTATAAAAGTACAGATGCCAGTTTTTATCTCCTTGTTTCTGAAGCTGTATATTATGGGGTTCAACATTGGTGGGACGATAATGGATACAATGACCATAGTGTTGTAAGCTTCGGTGGTCAGCTTCACTCCAGTTCCGGGCAATAAGTAGGATGTTAATAAAGGTATATTGAACAGTCCGACCACAAGCAGGTGACTACTTAAAGTGTTAAAAACCTTTTTTTTCCCTTGAATAGACGCAATTTTCAGTGCAGCATATGCAATCCTGAGGTAGGAAAGTATAATGAATGCAAATGGACCAGCACCAAAAACAACCGATACAGCGGAAAGCATAATCAAATATTTCGGATCTTCATTGCAAGCTAACTTAACCATTGTAATATAATCACAGAAACAGTAGTTCAGCACATTTGTTTTACAGAATGAAAACTCTGTGACAAAAAGGATATATGGCATAATAAATACAGTGGAAATTAAAAGTAAAAGCAAAATTGCAGCCCAAGCTACTTTATTAGTTATAAGAGAAGGATATCGAAGTGGATGGATAACAGCTACATAGCGGTCACACGCCATGAGAGCCAAGAGAAGAGACTCCATTCCTTCCAAATACAACACCAAGAGCATCTGAAGTAAGCAAAGCCCATAAGGAATAGACGATGAGTCCAAAAGAACGGCAATCACTTTAGGGACGATGTTAGTGCTGCCCGCCAAGTCAATCACTGCTAAGGTAGCAATGCAAATATTCATTGGTGTCTGCAAATTGTGATTCATCGTTATGGCCAGAATTACCAGGAAGTTTCCAAACAGCGTCACTAAGTAGACCATTGTGAGGAGAGGAGTTGTGTAAATTATCTGCTGGGAGTCCATGGCACAGTGGAGCATAAACTCTGACATAGAAGCAGAGGTGTGGTTCATAGCCGGAGCTTCACTTCTGCTGAAAAAGAAACCGAGAAATGATCTTGTCAGTCAATGCTGTCACGACTTAACTTTAACTCTAGAATCCCTGAAGCCTACGAAAAAACTCGTAATCCCAGGTCACCTTAAATTCCTTCGCACCTCTCCATCAGCTGGAAATTCTACCAATGGGACTTCTACAAAGAACTGAATTAAGGATTTGAATTACTATATGAATGATGGATTTCAATTATTGATTATTAATACATTTGCAAACCTTGCTCAAGTCATGTTCTCACATTGTCATTATAGGTTACTGAGAGTTGGTTGATGGGCAAAAATGTCACAGTTTTTCACTTAAATTTAAATCTACAACACAATATAGTGGGCAGAAAGTAAAGGGGTCCAAAAGCTCTGCATGCTGATAATTTACTGAAATGATACTAGATGTAATGTTTATGTTATTTGCAGTTTTTGGTTCCAAAATGATCCAAAACAAAATTAAAATCACCCATCTGGTGTTTTAATTCTAACTTTATTATTATTCACCATTATGCCAGAAAAAAGTCTATGTGGCATCCTTGATTTTTTTTTTTAATGAAGGTAATTTATGAGATCAACAGTTCGGAGGTCTTTGGTTTTTCTTTATTTTTTTCTTTTTATTCTTGCACCGCCCGTGTAGTTGTGAAACAGGACAAACTTTAAAAAGCAATAAACAAAAAGGTACCGCTAACTAAGCGGAGGCAAGTTACACTCCGAAATGCAGAAGTAGACCAACTCACCACTCCTGACGTCACGCTTCCCCCTCATGAAATTTAATGTCAATAAATGTAAAGTATTACACACAGGAAGTAAAAATGTTAGGTTTGAATACACAATGGGCGGTCAGAAAATCAAGAGTACGCCTTATGAGAAGGATTTAGGAGTCATAGTGGACTCTAAGCTATCGACTTCCCGACAGTGTTCAGAAGCCATTAAGAAGGCTAACAGAATGTCAGGTTATATAGCGCCTTGATGTGTGGAGTACAAGTCACAGGAGGTTCTGGTAAGGCTTTATAACACACTGGTGAGGCCTCATCTTGACTACTGTGTGCAGTTTTGGTCTCCAGGCTACAAAAAGGACATAGCAGCGCTAGAAAAGGTCCAGAGAAGAGCAACTAGGCTGATTCCAGGGCTACTGGGGTTGAGTTATGAGGAAAGATTAAAAGAGCTGAGCCTTTACAGTTTAAGCAAAAGAAGATTAAGAGGTGACATGATTGAAGTGTTTAAAAGTATGAAGGGAATTAGTACAGTGGATCAAGACTGTTATTTTAAAATGAGTTAATCAAGAACATGGGAACACAGTTGGAAACGTGTTAAGAGTAAATTTCACACAAACATTGCAAAGTTTTTCTTCACATAGAAAACCATAATAAAATTAAGCTACTAAGTAGTGTGGTGGACAGTAAGACTTTAGAGACTTTCAAAACTTGACTTGGTGTTATTTTAGAAGAATTAAGTGGACAGGAATGGCGAGCTTTGTTGGGCTGTATGGCCTGTTCTTGTCTAGAGTGTTCTAATGTTCTAATGTTCTAGTAAATAACCATAAAAAGAGTATAAAGAGAGCATTTAATAAGTACAAGTCCCAGGAGGTTCTGCTCAAGCTTTATAACACACTGGTGAGGCCTCATCTGGAGTCCTGGGTGCAGTTTTGGTCTTCAGGCTACAAAAAGGACATAGCAGCACTAGAAAAGGTCCAGAGAAGAGCGACTAGGCTAATTCCAAGGCTACAGGGGATGAGTTATGAGGAAAGATTAAAAGAGCTGAGCCTTTAAAGTTTAAGTAAAAAGAAGATTAAGAGGAGATAGGAATGGCAAACTTTGTTGGGCTGAATGGCCTGTTCTTGTCTCGATTGTTCTAATGAAATAAATAAATAGATGTGATTGTGAGTGTGATCTGAAATGGATGTCTGCCCTATCCAGGATTGTTTTCTGCCTTAAGCTTGATACAGCCAGGATAAACTCCTGCACCCCACATTTCTAACCTGTAATCAATAATTTCCAAAAATAAGGGATTTAAACCTCGGAAATTAGCATAAGACGCCTGATTTTAAGTTGTTCGTAACAACTGTAACGAGTTACATTCTCAGGTAGAAGTACATAATAAATAAGAATAGTTGCATTAGATATTTGAAATATTAGAACGTGTGCTTCAGTTTAAATATTTGAAGTTTAAATATTCTCTGCTGTAATAGAAATTTGTCATGCTTCACCTACAGAGGGCTTGACCCCTAGTAAATGATTAAAAATCAAAAATCACATCAGATTCATAATCACTGACCTTGAAATTGTCTAAAATGATACCCCACAGGCTTATGTTTGAAATTTGTGATTTTTAACCATACTGGAAATGTCTCTTAGAGGGCTAGTACCACCTATAAAGAATCTAATATGAAAAATATTATATTCGTGATCAGCAACCACCAAAATAACATAAAATGCAACTCCACATGCCTATATAACCAATCCCTATTTTATTGAAGTTTTGTCAGTAGTTGTAACTTTGACCCCTCGTGTCCAGTTAGGGTCAGTTGATGTGGCCTGCACAACTTCAAGTCCTTCTGATCATTTCTACCGAAGACACCTACTGGTTTCTTCTTTATCATAAGGGTGGAATTTCCTGCAGAAAATATGGTCTAACAATGTGGGCTTTTGGGGTCTAGACTCTAGAGGGACAAAAATTGGGTGAAACCCCAAAAAGCCTGGCACCTTGCATCACTAGACATCAAGACAAGTCAAACAGTATATCATAATGTGGGGGTTTTCTCGCACTGGTGAGTCAGGACATGGCAGGCAAAAATAACTCAAGTAAACTCAAAGTGTACAGAAGGAATTCTTATGAAGAAAATATCAATAACTCTGCTACACACGACATACTACTCAGATACAAATCAAATGTTTACTTTTTTTAAGAGTGATGTTGTTAATCTTAACACAGAATTTTACACTTGATATGATTTTGTATTGTACTATTATTAGATTATATTAACTCGTTCATTAAAATAGTTATCATAATACTATAATAAATAGCACAGTTTAAGTATAGATATTTGTATTTCTACAAATAGCGCATAGTGAGTAGCATTTCTACAAAGTTAAAAAAAGAAAATCCTATCAAATACAGTACCTTCACAGTGTCTTCAGCGAAAAGAGGCATGGCTTCAGACTGTCACATCAATGTTACAATTACACATTCAATATGACATTTTCCTTTTAATACCCTTTTAGTTAGAATAACATTTCAAAAGTGTTTAAGAGTAACCCAGTGTTTAATGCTATGGTATCAACACACACTCTGACAAGTTTGTTGTGATGCTGTATTTTTATACTGATATATATATTTAATTTTTTTCCTTAGAGGCATCATTACACTTATCAGAGTTATGAATTTCTTAACCCTTTAACCGCCAACTCCCTAAATATTCCCCACGCCAGGCGAAATCTGAACAATTTTCGTTTTTTTACTTTTTTACATTTTTTTTACATTTTTTACATTTATTCAAGCAGTATTGACCACTAAATGTTGTGCAAGTTGCCAGTGTATACACGAAATCTATAAATGTAACCTGAATTCTCAGCTAAGCAAAACATCTTGATACCAAACCGTGCCCTTTTCAATGGTAGATACTGTCGAAACTGTAAGCGGCCCTTCCACGACAATAAACTTTCATCAACTGCAACTGACGGTCCTGGCATGTAGGGCAACTGAAATGCTTCAAATAAATGATCAATCAAAGGACGTAGCTTGAACAAGTGGTCGCGGTTTGGATCTTTCTTATCTGGCTCGTTTCTGTTGTCATTCAAATGAAAGAATTTCAGCAGCAAAGAGAATCGGTTACGTGTCATGACAGCTGCAAAAATAGGTGTTGCATACATAGGATCTGTAGACCAGTACATCTCAATATCTGGTTTTCTGATTATTCCCATCAACATCAAAATCCCAATGAATTTTTTTCATTTCGTTTTCATCAGTGTCAAACCAAGCACAAACACGGGAATGTGGAGGTAAATTGGGATTTTTTCTCAATAAACTGTGCTGCATACAGATTTGTCTGATGAACAAAATGTCTGACACAAACAGCTCATAAAACTGCTCAGCAGTGTAATTGTTTACATCAACAATAAAGCCACACGTTCCCTCAAACGAATGCAGAAAAGGTAGTTCACCACGGGCAGCAGCCCAGCTGAGATGCTGGGGATACACCCACTCAGCGCCGTCATCCGATGCGTCTTCATTCACAGTATCATGCAGCGCACGTTGCTGCTCATCACTGTAGCTAAAATCTTCTTCAGAACTGCTACAATCATGATCAGAACTGTCCAAAATCGCCTGCAAAGCCTCACTTGAAGTCAGTTTACATTTCGCCATATTCACAGCTGTTACATGCGAATCACGTCACATGACCGGCCAAAACAACCACAGACTTGTCGAAATACAACGTAGTAATAATACCCACGCCAAACCGTCAGTTATACTACTTGCCAGGCATTCATATAACCACAGGCAAATGTGCCGGATAATTCCGGCAGTATGGCGTTAGCAATAAAACAACGGTGCCGGATATATCCGGCAGAGGGCGGTTAAGGGGTTAACAGAGGTTGTGAATTTCCCATTGGGATTAATAAAGTATCTATCTATCTATCTATCTATCTATCTATCTATCTATCTATCTATCTATCTATCTATCTATCTATCTATCTATCTATCTATCTATCTATTGACACGGGACAAATGGTGTTATTTACTAAGCCCTGGAGATGATAGCTGTATTACAGCACATTATGGGAATCAGTGTGTCTACTACATCTTATCTTCAATTTACTGCTGTATTGTTCTCAGTTTTCTGTGCCCACTGAGTGATTCTTTAATATAATGGGTTTTATTCCTTTTGGTGACTCCTACTCATTTAACCCTCTTCCCATTTTAATTCTATGAGCTTTACTATCAGACATTCAAACCTGTCTTAGAGCATCTATACATTGGGCATTGTCATTTGTATCTTATTCATCAACTCAAGTATCCTGAAATGCAAGTAAAGTCTCTTAATGATGATGGCCAAACTGAACAACCCGGCAAGAAGGACCTTGTTCAGGGAGGTGCCCAAGAACCTAATGTTCACACTAAGAGAGCTTCAGAAGCCACCTACTGAGATGGGTGAACCTTTTGGAAGGATATCCATCTCAGCTGCACTCCATCCATCAGGCACACATAGCAGCCCACTTGGAGTTTGGAGGCTGACGAGAAAGATTCTCTTGTCTAAAGAGAGAGAATTTGGATTCTTTGGGGCAGAACTCCACACACTATGTCTGGCAAAGGCCAGGCACTGCTCATCACATACCTAATAACACCGCTATAGTGACGCATGGTGGTGGTGGGATCATGCTATATGAGTGCAGGGATAGGAATACAGAATTGAGGGAAGGATGAATTCAATCAAATACACAGAGAAGAAACCCTGCCAAGACAATAATGGAGAGACTTCAGGACGAGTCTTTGGGTGACCTTAAGTGGCACAAGGTTAAATCTCATAGGACAAGTGTGCAGACTTCAAGATGGCAGCTTACAGATTCCAATCTAACGGAGCTTGAGAGGATGTGCCAGGAAGAATGTGATTATCTGGCTAAACCCAAATTTGCAAAGCTTAGGCTATAGAGAATTACCCAAGAACCTCCTGAAGCTGGAATTGCAGCCAAAGGGGCTTCTATAAAATACTGAACTGAGGGTCTGAATACTTCCATGAATGAGAGATTTCAGTTTTGTTGATTTGTAATAAAACATTTCTGAAAACATGTTTTCACCTAGTCGTTATGCGTTATTGAGTGTAGATTGATGGGCAAAAATGGCAAATGATATCTATTTAAAATTACACATCTACGACACATTAAAGCATTGCACAAAGTGAAGGGTCACAAAGGTCGAAGTCCTTACTTATTGAAGTAACATGTGCGGCTTTATTATTAATTGTAGCAGCATGGGATGGAAGACAAGAGGCACATGTGCCGGGTCCATTGCAGGGCTCAGTTGCACAACAAAGCAGAAATGAGTTTACAGTGTGCAATATGATAACAGAGAGCTACACATAAAGCATCATTTTGACAAAATCACGAGCGTTATACTTATTTTTGGATTCATGGTAGCCAATGGTGACATGTAACCCTTTTTTGTGCAGTTTAATGACATTGGAGCATTTTGTCAAAGGAGAATTCCAGAAGATTCCTTGCTCAAGTAAATGCAGATTATTAAGAAATGAAGTTTCTGCCTTAACTGGGTTATTCACCTTAACCTGATTATGTGTGTCCATGTAAACACACAGATTGACAAATGGGTAAGTATGTGATTACAGAAATCAGTATAATGTAAAAATAATGTGTTAATAAACTAGGGGGCTTTGCCCCCTGCTCGCGTATGGGGAAGCAGATGTACAATTTAAATATTGGAATTGTTTCACATGCATAATAGAACTATTTTACATTACAGTGAGTAATTAACCATATTAAAAAAATAGTAAAACGTAATAATTTGAAAATAAATTGTGTTTCATGTTGCATTAGAGTTATTTGTTGCGTTTACGAATTTGTTCTGTTTGGATTTGAAATTTACATTCAATACTTTTTAAACTTACACTTTTACTGTTAAACTTAAGTAAAAATAATTTTTTGAATTACATTTTCATCACTATTACATTGAATTTTGATTTTGTGTTTGGACTTTCATCTTGACAACGCAACATATAACTGCCCGTGAGTGAATTTTGTTTCTTTCTCTCTAATAAATAAACTGACTTTTTTGAATGTTTGTCCCTGTGATTTGTTAATTGTCTTTGCAAAAGCTATTCTAATGGGAAACTGTTAACGTTTTAATACAAATGGCATATCAAGATCTCCTTTGGTGACTAATGTTATTCGCGCGAGATGTACTAAATTACCTTTCCTGGATACATCCTTCTTTCAACAGTAATTCGGGCAGTGGAAGACCGTACCATGTTAGTGGTTGTAGATATTCTTCATGATATTGTAAGTTGATGTTTTCATCTTCCACACGATCGCCACCAACTGTTTCAACATAGTCTGTTGATACACATTTAACCAATTTGCCGTGTAATCGATCAACAATTGTCACGTTAATTCGTTTGACTTCACCATTTCTAGGATTGCCCGTGTACTCATTTCTTCTGTTGATAACCCTTCGGGATGAAATTCTTCAATAGAGATGTGGACATAATACGTCTTCTTTAATTGGGAACTTAAAGTGAGGAAAACATAAAAATTTGCAAGAATTAATAGAGCAGAAACTGTGTCTGTCAAAAAGCATTCACACGAATGAGAGGTGAGAGGGTCGTGTGCATGGGTGAATATGGTTGAGAGGAGGGCATACTTGAAAAAATCTCATGGCCAAAGTCTTGCCTTGCAGGGCTTGAAATTACAGTAATCCCTCGCTATATCGCGCTTCGACTTTCGCGGCTTCACTCTATTGCGGATTTTATATGTAAACATATTTAAATATATATCGTGGATTTTTTGCTGGTTCGTGGATTTCTGCGGACAATGGGTCTTTTAATTTCTGGTAAATGCTTCCTCAGTTGGTTTGCCCAGTTGATTTCATACAAGGGACGCTATTGGCAGATGGCTGAGAAGCTACCCAACCAGAGCGCGTATTACGTATTAAATAAAACTCCTCAAATATATTGTGAGCACGGGGGCTGTTTGCACCCCTAGAGGATACAGCCACTCCTCAAAAAACGCTGAAAGATTACCTTCACATTGCTCTCTTCCTTGCTGGGCATACAGTACATGTGGGTGCTTTGTCAAGCGATATGCTTCCCGCACGGTGCTTCGCATACTTAAAAGATCAAACAGCACGTATTGATTTTTGATTGTTTGCTTTTCTCTCTCTCTCTCTTGCTCTGACATTCTCTGCTCCTGATGGAGGGGGTGTGAGCAGGGGTGCTGTTCGCACCACTAGAGGATACGGACGCTCCTCTAAAAATGCTGAAAGATTATCTTCACATTTCTCCCTTCTGTGCAGAATCTTTGTCAAGTGACAAGCTTCCCGCACGGTGCTTCACATACTTAAAAGCTCAAAGGGCACGTATTGATTTTTGATTGTTTGTTTTTCTCTGTCTTTCTCACTCTCTCTGACATTCTCTGCTCCTGATGGAGGGGGTGTGAGCAGAGGGGCTGTTCGCACACTGGCTTAGAGGATACGGACGCTCCTCTAAAAAATGCTGAAAGACTACCTTCACATTGCTGCCTTCCTTGCAGCCGCTTTGTCTGGCGGTGCTTCGCATACTTAAAAGCCAAACAGCCCTATTGATTTGTTTACTTTTCTCTCTCTCTCTCTGACATTCTCTGCTCCTGATGCGCACTCCTTTGAAGAGGAAGATATGTTTGCATTCTTTTAATTGTGAGACGGAACTGTCATCTCTGTCTTGTCATGGAGCACAGTTTAAACTTTTGAAAAAGAGACAAATGTTTGTTTGCAGTGTTTCAATAAAGTTCATGTCTCTCTACAACCTCCTGTGTTTCTGTGCAGATCTGTCACCCAAGCATGACAATATAAAAATAACCATATAAACATATGGTTTCTACTTCGCGGATTTTCACCTTTTGCTTTGGTTCTGGAACGCAACCCCCGCGATCGAGAAGGGATTACTGTATCTCTTTGTAAAAAGTCTTGTCTCAGGATTTCCTTTTATAATAGAGAGATACACACTAAGCAAACATAAACTGCATGCCCTACAACAAAGAATATACAGCAGCCAATGTAAACCGTTATAACTTTGTAATCCAAAATGGAAGCACATACCGGATTAATGACTAATGATAACATGGGGAAGCCATGTATTGTACTTACTGATGTCTTTTTGACCTCATCACACTGTAGCATGGTAGACAATTAAATTCGCTCGTTGTACTACAAGACACATGTCACACTGTCGGCACAGCGGTATCCTCCTAAAGATCACGACTGAAATCGACACAATTGATGACAAGTGATGATTATTGTTCTCCACAGTTGCACCATCTTTTTCCCACTTCAAGCTCATCTCTTTCTTCCTCTTCCCAACAAATGAAGTAATTATGTAAAGTTTAGTATGCGATTAACTTTTTGCTTTCTGTTTTTCGGATTTAAAGTTTTGTTCCTGTCTTAATCCCTCTCTTTAACCTTTTGCCTTTTGTTTTGACTATTGCTTTTGGAATTGCCCGTTTTGGATTTAACTATTCTTTTAATGTTTTGCTTTTTGGTTTATGACTTCTTGCCTGTATTTGGTTAAATAAATATACTAATTTTTACCTATATTTTTCAACTTGACTTCTTCCTAGTGGGCGCTCAGTTTTTGGATAAAGGAAATATATGAAAGTCAGTTTTGAAGGCACAAAAAATCTCTAGGAAATCAGTTTAGATTTGAACTTAATTTTCATCACCCACAGTCTTGTTTTACCCTTCTGACAAGTTTATCCATTTCAGATTTTTCATTTTTTTCAACTTCTACATCTATCTGACAATTCATTTCAGTTTGTCTTTAAATCTCCTGATTCAACAGTCTTAACAAATTACGTCACCCTTTCACATCCTCTCATTCTGGCAGCCGGAAAGATTTGTGATGAAATTAAGAAGAGAGTCTGTTAAGCAGGAACTAGCAATGTGACTGAGTATCTGAACTGGTATCTTGAAGGTTGCCAGTTCAAATGCTGCTACTGTCACAAGGAATCCTACTCCATTAGACCCTTGAGCAAAGCCCATACCCTGAAAATTACTCTGGGGAACTATACAATGGTAGACCCTGTTCAGACCTCCAAAAGATCATGCAAAAAGACAACTTTCCCTCAGGGATTTAATAAAGTATACCATGATCATCATCATTGTGTTCAGACAATAAAAAATGAGTCCAAAGAAAAACAATCATTGTCCTTTAACTGGCTAAAAAAGAACAAAAGAACAAAACCAAAAGTTAAAATTGCTAAGCAGCCAAAACTCAATAAATAAACCAAAAGTCCAGATGGAAAATCATACACTAGTTTTAACGTCCTGATTTGTAAGAATCTCAAATGCACACGAAGATTGTTGTTGTTGTTAAACTGAGAAGCTTAGAATGCGGGGAAGAAGAGAGTGACATTTTTTATAAGATTGGCATGATGTTATTCTCTGCACTTCCAAGAACCACAGTTCGCCTAGAAAACTAGAGAGAGGTTTTTGAAAAGTACTTGGGAGAAAAGACAAAGCTGAAATCCAAAAGAGTTGAAAACAGAGAAGTCAGATACACCACTACAAGATCAAACTCAAAAATACTAGCACAAGAAGAGACCAGAAAAGAACTTTCAGGAAGAGGATTGGATTTGAACAAATAAAACTATTGATAATAAAGGTTTGCAGTCCATCAGCTTGGATAGGAAGTGAACTTGTCAATGACCTTTTAAACTTTGGTGACAAAGATTAAGACCTCTAAAGACACACCTATGAGAACATGGGACACTTCCTAAGGATAGAAGCACAAATGGTGATGGTTGTTAATCAATAAAACTGGCAGTGAAAATAACCCAAAAAATTTTACAAGTATTGAAACACAGCTGCAAATCCACAAATAAAAGGTAAAATTAGATTCTAGTGGGGGGAAAAAAAAAACAAAAAACAAAGCAAGTCCCAAACTATTGATGGAATACATGCATAGAAAAGAAAAAAAAGAAGAAAATTATAATAACCATGTTGTAGAGCCCAGGACACTTATTGCTAACAATTAATCACAGAATATCGTCTGTTCTTCTTCATCTTTATCTTTTCCCATTGTTGATGTGATCAACCTTCTCCATACAGCTCGGTCCTGCGCCTTCTTGCCAGTTAGACCCATTTTCTTGAGACCTTCTTTGACTTTATGCATCCACCTTCACCTTGGCCTCCCTCACTTTCTCTTCCCCTACACTTCCATTCCCATCACTCATTTCGCTCACATATGCATTATCTCTCCTCATCACATGTCCTACTTTCCTGTACATTCTTAGATTTCTCTCCCTTTTCTTGTAACTCTGATTGTCTCATATCTTATTTTGTCCTTTTTTGTAACTCCACATGTCCATCTCCACATTCTCATTTCTGCCACATCTAACTTCTTCTCCTGCTGTGCTCCCTTCACTGGTCATGTCTCTGCTCCACACATCATGGTTGGCCCTATGACTGTCTTAAAAACCTTGTCCTTAACCTTCACCTTAATTCTTTGATCAGACAATACTCCTGAAACCTTCTTCCAACTGTACCATCCACACTGTATTCTTTGAATTATCTCTGCATCCAATTCCCCATCTTGAACCACCACTAATCCTACTTTTTTTAACTTCATCCACTGTTTTCAATAACTCTCCTCCCTGAGTGCTACACAACACCATGTCATCAACCAAAAGCATGCAGTAGGGTGATTTGCCTTTTATCCCATGAGTCAACACATCTATCACCAGATCAAAGAGGTAAGGACTTCAGGAAGATCCCTGGTGCAGACCTACTCTAACTGGGATGTTGTCTGTTAGCCAAATACTGCTATTAACTCGAGTTCTCACTCCCTCATACATATCCTGGACAATCCTCACATACTACTCTGGTCCTCCGTCCTCTCTTATGAACTCCAGATATCTTGATATGGCACTCCATCATAAGCCTTCTCCAAATCAATAATCGACATAAATAAAATTTATTATTATTATTATTATATGCACACCTTTCTGTTTTTCTTGATGCTTCTCTATGAGCTGTCTCACTGCAAAGACTCCATCAGTTTTTTCATTCCCTGGCATAAAACCAAAGTACTCTTCTTCTATGGAGGTCTCTTCCCTAAGCCTTACCTCTATAACTCTCCCAAATTTTCATTGTGTGTGACATCAGGTTTACTCCTCTGTAGTTTTCACACCCCTGAATATCACCCTTCTCCTTATAAATGGGCCCTTTCCCACTGTTCCTCCACTCCTCTGGTATTGTCTCTTGTTCATAGATCTTCTGCATTAGATCCCACAAAACACGTTCTCCCTCTTGTCCTAAACTCTTCTACACTTCTGCTTGTATTTCATTCAGTCCTGTTGCCTTTCCATTTTTCATTCTTTTTGGGGCCTATTTTATTTCTTACCTTCTTATTTTTGGTATTAGCTCTTTATGTGGTAGACGATAGTTTCCATGTCCAGAGTCAATAAGCAAAAGGTAGCAAAAATGTGAATATAACAATGAATAATATCTCAATAAATAATAAGGACGAACGTTAGGTCCCACCGAGACAAAGTCCTAATAAAGGTATAGAAGTCCTGAAAAAGAGGAGGATAAGGGAGGATAATGTAATTTTTGAGAAATGTTGATACTTCAGTAGATATTATGAGTTCTTCATGCACCACATATTATAGATTGTGCTTCATGTACACTTTTGGAAGAGTCAAGAAAGTGAATGACAGAAATGTTTATCATTACAGAAAAATAACTTGACTGGAGACAAGTTAACGTAATAAATATCAAGTTGGGTCATAAGAGAAGATAGAAAGAACTTCTTTTCACAAAGAGTTGTGGGACTCTGAAACAAACTACTGAGTTGTGTCATTGAAGCAGAAACCTTGACAACTTTTAAGAAGGATCTGGATGAGATATTGGGAAGGCTTAGCTATTAGCTAAACAAACAGGCTTGATGGACTGAATGGTCTCCTCTTGTCAGATTTGTTATGTTCTTATGTTATTTGAGGGTTCATCAAAAGAAATAACTGATGTAGTTTTGTCAGAGTAGATGGGACATCACAGGATAGTAGTGGCAATCATGGAGGGACAGTAGGTAAGTAACATGCAGACATATATATGCATATATTTTTGAATGATTTAGAGTTTTGACACATCAAGATTCTGAATTTGTTTTGTCCTTTTTTGTGTAATAAAAAGTTCATTCATTACCATAATTTTTCCCATATAATGCCTGTTGTGATCACGTGACCACGGTCCTCAGAGTTTTTCTGTAAATCAGGCTTACCCTCACGGTGGCGTTTTGAGCCACTACCTGACCAAAACACTGTGCAGCCACCTGTGATACTGGTATGAAGGAGGATACCCCAGCTGTCCACGAGACCCACTACGTCGAATCCTCTCAGAAAAAGCCTGGATACAATAAGGAATAATTTAAACACAGTTAGGTAGAATGCTCAGTGGGGGCTGGATAGTCTTTTGGCCATGGAACCGCTGCAGATTTTGTTTTATTTCCTCAAGCTTAACTGGACTTTTTATTTTTGTTTTTTTCTGTCCTCTTGGCCATCTGACATTATCACTGGGCTCATCCTTAGAACATTACATTATGATATTGTATATAAGGATTTAAGTCATTTCACTTCATCTTATATTTCAGAATGTCTTACACCTTACACTTCAAAACGTAACCTCAGATCTTCTAACCCTAGAAGTGGTGAGGCGGCCTTCTGCTGTTATGCACCTAAAATCTGGAATAGTTTACTGAAACGGAGCTTTTTAAAAAATTGCTAAAAACCCTTTATTTTAACATGGCTTTCTCATAGCTACATTTTAGCATAACCCCATTAAGCTGTATGTGCATTGAATTATCAATCCATACTAATTCCTACTATTCTCTGCTGTTCTTTTTCTGGAATCTCTGTGGTGGCAATCTGCACCTTGCAGTCCATATATTGATGGATTATAGGTCAGATGTCCACATGACCACCATCATCAAATTCTTTCACATGAAAGAAAACAATGAGGACTGATTTTGATCATTTATGTGAGGTACAATGCCCTGTGGGGATCTGGCCGGTCTCTTGGCCTTGGAACCCCTGCAGATTTTTTTTTCTCCAGCCCATCTGGAGTTTTTTTTCTGTCCTCCTGGCCTTCCAACCATACTTTATTCTTTGGTACTTAATATTGCCTGATCTTATTTTTGTTTCATATAAACTTTTCTTTGTTCATCTTGTAAAAGCACTTAGAGCTACACCATTGGTATGAAAATGTGCTATAGAAATAAATGTTATTGTTGTTATTTATTTTTTAACACACTGGATTTAGTTGATCTCTCTATTAAATGACTGTTTTCTTTGGGTCTTGTGCTTTTAATGGAATAACTTTAACTGTATTTATTTATTCGTCCAAAGACACTGATTTTATGAAACAAAGCAATGTGGACACTTCAGTTCTTTATAAATTGAAGTAAACACGCAGTATCTGTTGCATCTTAAATGTTATCAGTCTTCTCACTTGCTACTGTTCTATCCTAAGTCTTCAAACTACTAGATGCCCCAAAGATGGGCAATGCCACAGGGCATCATGAGGTGTCTCCCCAGTACAGTAGGTGGAATCCATATCCTGGTGTTCTTAATAATAGACAGACAACAAACAATCACAAATGTTCACTTGTTATGAAGAATATTGAATTCTAACAAATAGATTGTGTATTCATTCATTCATTGTCAGTCAGTCAGTCCGTGTCCAGCCCGCTATATCCTAACTACAGGGTCACAGGGTTCTGCTGGAGCCAATCCCAGCCAGCACAGGGCGCAAAGCAGGAAACAAATCCTGGGCAGGGCGCCAACCCACCACAGGACACCCACACCCACACACCAAGCACACACACTAGGGACAATTTAGGATCGCCAATCCACCTAACCTGCATGTCCTTGGACTGTGGGAGGAAACCGGAGCACCTGGAGGAAACCCACACAGACACGGGGAGAACATGCAAACTCTACACAGGGAGGACCCGGGAAGTGAACCCGGGTCTCCTAACTGCGAGGCAGCACCACTACCCACTGCACCACCGTGCCACCCCTTCATACATTGTGCATACCATAAATACAGAAAGTATGATGAGGGTGCAGTTATATCTATCACCATTATGATATTGAGTATGATTATTTTTAAAATTCTCCATTGATATAAGTTCTTAGTCAAGTTTATTGTCATTTCCTCCTGAGATTAGACAGATAGATAGATAGCGAGATACTTTATTAATCCCAAGGGGAAATTCACATTCTCCAGCAGCAGCATACTGATAAAGAAAATGTTAAATTAAAGAGTGATAACAATGCAGGTATAACAGACAATAACTTTGTATAATGTCAACGTTTAACCCCCCCGGGTGGAACTGAAGAGTCGCATAGTGTGGTGGAGGAACGATCTCCTCAGTCTGTCAGTGGAGCAGGACATTGACAGCAGTCTGTCGCTGAAGCTGCTCCTCTGTCTGCAGATGAATCTGTTCAGTGGATGCAGTGGATTATGTACGGTTGTTGATTTCCGGAGTCGTTCTCTTTCCTGTGAAAAGTCTCTTTATTACGTTTTTCATCGCCTTGTTCCTAAAGCTGTAGATGATGGGTTCATCATTGGTGGGAGGATCGTGGCGACTATAACCAGAGTGTTGTAGGCTTCGGCTGACAGCTTTACTCCTAATCCCGGTAAAATGAAAGCGATGGTCAATGGCAGATAAAAAAGTAACACCACGAGCAAGTGTGTGACAAGCACATCCAAGATTTTTTTCTTGCCCTCCTTCGATGAAATCTTCAGCGCCACGTGGGCAATTTTGCCATAAGAAATGAGGATTACTGTCAGAGATGTAGAGCCAAATGTAATTCCAATTGTGGAGAGAAAATTAAAGTATTTTGCATTTTCATTGCAAGAAACGTGAACCATGGTGGAATAATCACAGAAACAGTAAGGTAGGACATTAGTGCGACAAAAAGAAAGTTCAGTGATGAATATCAAATATACGATAATTGGCATGCCAGAGATAATATTGCACACTAAGACGCCTACCCACACAGTTCTTCCTGTTACAAGCTGAGGGTATCTCAACGGGTAAATGACAGCGAAAAAGCGGTCATACGCCATAAGAGTAAAGAGAAGGGCTTCCACTGTCTGAAGATGAAAGACCAGGAGCATCTGAAGTAAGCAGGCACCGTACGGTATTGGTGAAGTGTCGAACAGAAGAAGAGCCATCATTTTAGGGATGACGTTAGTGCTTTGTAGCACGTCTATAACAGCCAGGGCACCAATGCATAAAAACATAGGAGTTTGAAGATGATGGTCCAGGATTATTACCAGTATGATCAAAAGGTTTCCAAAAAGGGTCGTCAGATAAATGATGGCCAGGGCGACAACAGTAAAGCTTCTAATTTCCGAAGTGATTTCGCAGTGCAGCACAAACTCTGACACAAAGACAGTGGCATTGCTCATCTCTGTAGGTTCCTTCTTTAAGCTGTAACAATAAAAAAACAATGTGAAACATACATTTTAGTTGCATTATCTTACACAGAGTTAGTGACTGAATAATGTTCATCTCTGTTGGTCCTTACTTTAAGCTGAAACAATTAAAAAAAAAATAAGGAATACTTTTTAGTAACAGTATTTTGCATGGTAAAGGAATTCATCACTAATTTGTGAAAAGAAGTGCATCACTTGTTGATTTTATGTGTTAAGTTTAAACGTAAAAGTGAAATATGGCACTAGTTACCATACTGAGAAAATGATATATGCAGCATGATAGTGTTCTGACAAGAGGTGGCACAAGAGCAAAATAATCATGGGTCAGAGAAAGAAATGAATGTAATCAGAACCAGGAAGATCGAGCCAAACAGTTGTCTAAACCCAAAAGCAAAATCATAAGAGTTGAAAGTTTGTTACCAAAAACTCCATAATCTTAAAAACACTTTAAACTGCAGTCGGAATAGAATGGAAGGTACTAAGTCAGTGGGCACTGTTGCCCTAACAGCATCACTTGATAACACTTCTGAGGTTCATCACCTAGTGACCTACAGTCATGTCCATACACAAAATGGTGGTGTCCATGTCAATTAAAAACTAACAGTAATCTATTTTTATTAATAAACACTCAGACCTGCAGTCCTCAAAGAAAGGTAGCTCATGTGCTTCTCTACGAGACACTGCACCACAGGTCATTGCTTGACGTGTGAAGGACCTAAAGCCCAGTTATGTGGAGGAGGTAGCCTGCACCGTCAACAGTTCGGAAATGTATGTATTTTTTTGCGCTTGTAGTACGTGACTTGTTATTGCACTGAAAATGATCATTTGCCCTGTGCAATGTGTTTCTCTGTCAGCCAGGGCACATGACTGCGCTGCCTCTTGCCATTAGAAGGACCCAATCACATGGGTGAGGTTGTCTGTACTTCCGATTCTTGAGTCGCGTTACGTGTGTCACATCATAAAGCTCACAATTAAGACCGAGACCCAGGACTTTGTGAAGTTTTCCATGACAGACAGACAACTCTTAGCATTTTACATACATTGTAAAATAGGACACAAACAGAGACAAAGGGCTGGGGCCCGACCTTGGTGACCCCGTAGAACTGGATTTTCAAAATGCAAAGAAAATACACAATAAAGGCAGAGTCATCTTTTCAGACTGGAGTACTAGATAGGAACTGAAACAAGATGGCTGATTTCTGGGTGATGAGACCAAGTGGCAGGATGGGGAGGGTTCAAGAGAACGGACACGGAAGTGACATCAGCGATGGTGTGGCTGTCACGTTACGTTCTGCAGTGGGAGGAGAAGAGAAGGCATTAGAAGACCGCGCCAACCCCTGGTCTGGTGGGTAATGAGCATCAACAAAGCTCTTAAGTTGTCTCGCATGCACATGTGCGTGACAACATATAGTGTGTGTCATTAGACATATATAAATTAAAGACCTGGGAGTGTGTGTGTGTGTGTATGGAGCAGTCCACTCAGCTCATGCTCAACCACAGCCACCAGATGGCGCATGCATGCACTTTTAAATCGTTTGGGTGCTTGCATGCACCTCACTACAAAAGACCAGAATGCAGCAAATCCTGCTCTGCAACAATGACGTTGTGCTAATGACACAGATGAAGAAACATAACGTCAAAAGGAAGCGAACGCCACGGCTCAACAACGTGTAAGTGAAACGCCTCAACAACAGATGGCAAGGCTTGAAGACATTTTCTATCCAGAGGTATTTTCGCGAGAAAAAGATTAATAGGACTCGTAAGATATGGTATCGTCAGTGTTTTCTTGCAAAAGCCAGAGGGGCAGCAAGCACAGGTGGATCCACATCCCCTGCCATGGGTAATTCTTAAAAGTAAGCTGACGTCTCTCCAAGTTCACAAATGTAGTAAAACTCCTAGGGATTCTTCAGGTTGTTTTTTTTTGTCCCGAAGACCACACGCAGCTAATTTAACATAAACCAAATCATTAAATATTTGAAATTTGCATAAATTAAGTAGGTAAAATTTGAGAAGCCATAAAAAAATTGATACAATAAGCAGTGCACCCAGTGGGCTTGCTGCTTTGGCACTTGGGGTCTGGGTTTCTGTATGGAGTTTGCTTTGGCTACACTGCTATGACTTCACATTAGTGATATCAGGCACAGGAGTACTGAGGTATTTTTTTTATTGCATGTGAACTCCACTTGAGTTTTCTGCCAGGTACCCCAACATCCGTAAAGACATCATTAGTTGTTCGAAAGAGGCCTTGTGTGAGAGTGATTGTGGGTATGTGTGATGCTCAGGCTGTCTACAGCTAGCATACCATCCTTGAACCTGGGACATCGAAAGTCATAAACCAAAAATGCATTAGAGCGAATGAGGACACATAAGAACAAGATTGGTTCAAAAAGGGCTCATAGCTTTTATTCTAAACACTTGGTGGTCAACAAAAAAAAAATAAAATCAGTGCACTTGTGGAAATAAAAACCAGCAATAAATAAGTTCCCTAAATAATAAATACAATTATGAAGAGGTTTCCTTTTCTTTCTCTTATATAGGGTGACCAGATTTTTAATGTTCCAATTCACTTGAGTGTTATGCATACCCACACATAAAATCCATCTGCATTTGTTTAATGCCTGCTTTATCTCATCATCATGATCACCACCATTATCAGAGAGGGATTCCACACACTGCTTGATGTGTCAACAAATAACTGCTTGTGATTTCTGTTTTGTGTTCTTCTTGTCCCTCCTCCTGATGTTGTTCAACTATAATGCAAGTTGTTACTCAAGAGGGGTTCCACTGTTGGGTTTCACGCACACTATAAATATACTGTGACAATGATTGTATGACTAACTTTGTGGTGTTCTCTGTCACCTATTCAGTTTGTCCCTAAGGCTTCAGAAAGTGCCACTGCTTTGGAAAACATCCTGCATTGTTCCTGTACCAAAGGAGGTAGGTGCCTCTTCAGCTAATGACTACAGACCAGTGGCACTTTCATCTCACATCGTGGAGAACTCTGGTCCTGGTCTATATGAGTCCTCTTGTGGTAGACACCTGGATTAACTGCAATTTGCCTATTGGAGGATGGAATTATCTGTCTGTTCCACAAGGCTGATTCTTACTTGGACAAAGCTGGCTGCATTGTGAGGGTGATGCTTTTTTATTTTTTCCAGTACCTTCAATACCATCCAGCCATCCCTGTTTACAGCTAACCTCAGAGATAGGCAGGTGGATGAACCTATGAGGTCCTGCATAATGGATTATCTGTTGGGCAGACTGCATTTTGTGAAGCTCAAGGACTGTGTGAGCAACACTGGAGCAACACAAGGAACAGGCCTGTCTCCTTGTCTCTTCACTCTGTACACCTCAAACTACAAATATAACAGCAGGTCATGTCACTTGCAGAAATTCGTAGAGATTTTGCACTTATGAAATGTATTGATAAGGGGGATGAGATAGAGGAGAGGAGCCAGGTAGAGAGGTTTCAGAATCATCTGCAACCTAACATCAGAAAAAACAAGGAACTGATTATTGACTTTTGCCGCATCAAACAGCCTCTTTTTCTGGTTCATGGAGTTGATGTGGTGGTGGTCCACTTCTACAAGTACTTGAAGGTCCACATTAATATCATGTTAGACTGGTCTCGGAACACAGAGGAACCATATAAGAAAGGGAAGAATATGCTCTTCTTCCTTAGGAGACTGTGTTCCTTTAATGTGGGAAGTGACATCCTTCATCTCTTCTATAACATTGTCATGGCCAGTGCAATTTTCAACACCGTGGGGTGCTGTGCTGGTGACATCACTTCAGGAGAGGCCCACCAAATTAACAAGCTAATTGAAAGGGCCGGCTTAGTTATGGGACACACACTGTTACTGTGACAACAAAGTCAGAAGTCTTGTTCTTTTGAATTTTTCTTGCTTTCTAGTCATTCTGGTGTGTGTTCAGACCAAAGTCTCTATATTTATGTATTTACTTTCTTATCTATTTATAAATGTATTTAAATAGCTTATGTAAAAAGCCAAATTTCCCCCTGGGAACAAATATCTATCTATCTATCTATCTATCTATCTATCTATCTATCTATCTATCTATCTATCTATCTATCTATCTATCTATCTATCTATCTATCTATCTATCTATCTATCTATCTATCTGTGGAGCAATGTTGATGCCACTTAAAAACTTAGTTTTGTAGCCAGTTAAAACTGGGAAACTTTGATATTCTTTCAGGTATCTGTCCCTGTCACTAAGACATATTGTCACTGTAGTAAATTATAGTGTCAGAGAAATAGTGGATCGTTATAAACTGCAAAAGTAGGGGAGGGTGGCGTTGGTTTGATTTAATCTTCTTATTTAATACGCTACCGTGGCTGTTCATTTGTCTGTCCAGGATTTTACATCACCTGTAGGTAGCAAACCATTTGACCTATTGACCAGAAATTTGGTACACATATACTACGTGACGTCTACTATCTGCTTTCAGGGTGAGGACTGACCTCCAAGGTTATTCTTCTTTTCATTTTATTTTACTGTAGAATCAGCTCTCGGCAGTGGCCAGCAGGGCGGGCGTGCGGTGCATGTGTACGGGTACCGTTCTCATTCCCTACCACCTTCGCCGTCACTTCCCTTACATCTTCATATCTTAAATCATTCTTGAGGCAGATTGAAGACTTAAGTGCCAGCTTAAGTGAAAAATTAAAGAAAATGTATTAAGTAATTGCAACACAAACACTGACTTAATCAGTTTTAACGCGAAAAGATGCTGACGAAAGAAGAGAAGAAGCGGGCTGCTAGAGTGGAGAAAATGAGAGCTGCTCAGGAAGCAGCAAGCGCATCAACCTCTGAGCAAATGAATGCTAAATGTACAGAGAAAGAGGAGGAAAACTAGGAACGCTCAAGTCAAGTGTATTCACTGCACGTTATTGTGCAGTACGCTGTTACTGGTACTGAATAAATGCTTAATTACTTTGTGCATAATAGCTTTCATGCCATAGGGTCCTTTATTTATATCTAGACAACCTTTTTTGTCCTATCTTTATGGTAAGAGTGATCATTTAACTTACCTGTTACGCATTAAAGCATCAGGAGAAGTGAAAACATGATGCTCTGGTTCTCTTCCATTTGTACTCAAGCAGCTGGGAAGTCTTTATAAAGTAGAAACAATTTTCCGATGTAGAGATTTCCCTGCTCTTGCCCAGCTGGTGCCTAAACAGCTCAAGACAGCCACTGCTACCTGCACATGCAGTCTGCTGGTGTTTCATTAATGCGAACTGGGGATCTGTTTGCTGTCAGTAGAGGCTATCAGAGATGAAAAAGAGGAAGATACACAAAAAATACAAGTTGGTGAGAATTGAAACAGTAAAATAATTCATAGTTGAAGTCGCACAGAATATTTCTTTGTTTAAAGATAGACAAGTTTACAAGTTCATCAATGCTTTTCAATGGGAGATTTTGAAATTTCAGAACTTTGTACAGGCGATCTGTTCAAGATATCTTGACTGAAGTGTCTCAACAAATTTCCTTGAGGAATATATGTGAGCCTCATTTCAACAAAATTTGTCCACCTGGGGCCAAGTTGTTTCGTGCAAACAGACAGATGGAATGACAGACTTACATGGGTGCTTCATGCATTATATACTTGTCACGCTTGGGTCACAGAATTGCACAGACACACAGGAGACTGTGGAGACAGGAACTTTATTCAAACACTTCAAACAAACATCTCTCTTTCAGAAGTAAAACGAGCTCAGTATGCAGTTAGTTCTCATTTAAAAGAATAGGCAAACATCATAGGGGAGCACAACAGGAGTGGAACCCGCAACAGGAACAGAGGAAGTCTGAGGGAGAGAGAAACAAAGCAATCAGCCAAAAGGGCAGGTGCTGTTCAGGCTTTTAAGTATGTGTACCGTGGCGCAAGATACATATCATGCGACAGAGCAGCCGCAAGTAAGGGAGCAACGTGAAGGTAGTCTATTAGCTTTTTTAAGAGGGGTTTTTTTTAGGAGCGTCCGTGGCTTCTAGGGGTGCGTTCAGCCCCCCTGCTCACAATGCGAACAGGCCTATAAAGTAAATGGATACAATAAGGATCAACAAAGTGGAATTATTGCTAATATGAAAAGTGATGTGTACTAACTGTATTTTTTTTCGATACAATGGAAGATCCCAAACAGCTCTATTGTGGGTTTACTGATCATGCAAGATATATATATTTTTGGACATTTTATTGAATTTATTAAAAGCAAGTAACATTCCATACAAGCAAGTCAAACTTGACAAATCTAAGTTCAAATCAAATCAAACCCATCCATGAGAAAGAGAGCTAGGCCAACAGACAGAATTAAACTTTAGGAAATAAAAAATAAAAAAGGGAAGAAAATCCTTTCCTGTGATTTAAATGCTTATTCTAAAATGTTATCGATTAGGTCTAATACAAAATATTATTAAATCATTTTGTTGTATACCACTGTTATGCTTAGTTCACCGGCTGGTTTGTTATATGACTTTGATTTTGTCTTTATGATCAATATACTGTATATTTCACGTATTAAATAAGTGAAATATACAGTATATATACAGAGTTTATTATCCTATTTTGTCTGAGTGCTCTGTTTAGCCATATTGCTTTTGGACACTTACATCTTTGTGCATATTTAATATTTGTCTCTTTTCTAAATGACAGTAAATTGAATGTGTTGAAGGCTGTCCTTTTGTTGCTCTTTGGAGTCAATCCTAACAGACTCTATATTACGGGAAACTGGTGTGGCAGAGCATTAAGCCATCGCAAAGCCCATTCACATACCCATTCTCACTCACATAGGCAATTGACAACATGTCTTTGGAGGTGTGAGAGAAAAAACACAAAGTATATACATAGGAACAGTGCAAAAAAGTGTAACTAAGGGAGGACATCGACATAAAAATCAATTAATTCTAAACACAAGTGGGTATAATTAATGAATGATTCACGCTTTACTCTTTTTTAGATGATTTTGCATTACTCCTACTTATTATATATTGTAATGGATGGCAAAATAAATTACTTTATTTTGACCTGCAGCCCAACTAAAAGTCTGCATTTGGATGAGAGTCCTTAAAGCATGGCATCACACTGAGTGCAGGCTTAGGAGCACTTCCATCCATCCATCCATCCATTTTCCAACCAATCCGAACACAGGGTCACGGGGGTCTGCTGGAGCCAATCCCAGCCAACACAGGGCACAAGGCAGGAACCAATCCTGGGCAGGGTGCCAACCCACCGCAGGACACACACAAACACACCCACACACCAAGCACACACCAGGGCCAATTTAGAATTGCCAATCCACCTAACCTGCATGTCTTTGGACTGTGGGAGGAAACCGGAGTGCCCGGAGGAAACCCACGCAGACACGGGAAGAACCTCAGGAGCACTTGTACTGTAAATATAACACATTTTTTTTGCACCGTCCACGCTTGTTGCACCCAACAAATTTAGTAAATGGTGATCATGGAGGGTAGAATGTCCATATACCTTTGTCCTGATTGTCAAGTCAGATGTCGGGGCAGCAGTCAGAGCCTACAGGTTCCACATCATCGAGATGATTGTCACTACCTCAATCATTGTCATTATCATCATAATATTCATCTTTCAGCAAACCTAGTTGTCATCATCATCAGCTTTGTACCGTTTTCACAACAACATAGCTATGAACTCTACTTATAGCATCATTTTGTGTCTATGACTATCCACTAGATGGCAACACTACAGCAGATTACTGACATGCAGGAGAAAAGCTGGATATGTCTATGGTAGTTGTTTACTGAGGTACGAGTTCCGTTGTATGTCACACTTGGACAGTCTCAATGAAATATAACTTAACTCATACCTCGTGTTCAAAGTGTTAATCAGTTTCTGTCTTGATCTGTGTGTGTTTTAACAAATCCACATTTTTACGTGTACCAGTTCTGTATTTAGTATAATGTATACTTGTATTTTAAGAGAGAATTGTTCACAAGGCTCTGCGCCTGCACTCAGTGAAGAGCGCTACACAAAAAAGAAGTTGAATTGTGCATTGTATTGTATTGATCTAACAATCAGTCCAAATATTCTGGATTTTTGAGAGAATAACCCATATTGTCCCTCAAAAAACTCCTACATTGACATTTGAACCAATAGCAGCCCTATAAATCAATCGTCACTTAGAGCACAGTCTCACTAGGCACATTAAAAAACAAAACTGATGAAGAATGAACAGAGCAATAATAATAAATGGAGTTAGTGTAGGGCAGTGTCAGTATGTATCTCCATAGGTAAGTAAAGGTTGAAGGTTATTTCAACGTTGAAAATGAACGACAGCTAAAGAATCAACGTTTCGGCTTTCTAGCCTTCATCAGGTGTAGGTGACAAGAATAGGAAGGGAAGTAGGAAACAAAGCCAGGTCAGACCTAATGACTCTAATAATAATAAACGATAAGCAAGTATTTTGTAGAAATAATAAATTAGGACCTCAACCTCTGTATTTTAAGATTCTGTAGTTGTAAGCTTAGTCTGTGACTTACCTTCAAAATGGGATCCTTCCAATACGGATAGGGCACTCTTCCTTCTGACTTTCTTTTACTTCAGATGTCAGTTAACGCTTTAAACGTATAAATAAAGCTTTATTCATCACACCTTCCACATGTTCTTTTGATCTTATTGTTAAAATACTTCAGTCAGGACCAATATGAAAAACAAGGCATCAGTACACTTTTTCATTTTTCTGTTTAAATTACATATGATGTATATTGCATTTATTTAACTCTGGTACTGATGATAAAAGTGTTGACGTCTCCTACAATCACAAGTCTTAGCTCAGGTTTATTTATTATGGAAGATTTCTATCCTTCCCTTTGGAAATCTTTACACAAACAGCACTGGCATGTGGTCCTCAGGGAACGTGGCTGCTGCTCTCTGCAGATTCCCACTTCTAAAGCTGTTGCCAGCCTACACGTCAGGCTAACAAAAGGCACACAAACCCACAAGTGCATCATGCCAGTTAGAACTGGGTATCCTGATTAATGTAGCTCTTTGGGATCAATGTGAATTGGGCTTCTTTATCCAAGACTGTTGTTTTCTGTTTGTTTTAATACGTATAGATTAGACTCCAAGAGGTACTAGGGTGTTGTACCATGTTAGCCATTATGAATGTAGTGAGAAGTCAAGCAAGGTTTAATGCTAGAACTGACACGTATATTTTTAGGAACTATAGCTGTTGTACTCATAAGATCATAAGGAAATTTGACAAACAATAGGAGACCATTCCGTCCATTTGTTGCTTGTCTGTTTAGTTAATAGCTATGCTCGCCCAATATCTCATCCAGATTCTTCTGAAAGGTTTTTGCTTCAACTCCATCTCTTGGTAGTTTGTTCTGCAGTCCCATAACTCTTTGTGTAAAGATGTGCTTTCTAGCTTCAGTCCTAAATGCACTTCCCCTTCATTTCCATTAGGTGTCCTCGAGTACATGAGTCACTCTTAAGCTGCAAGAATGTGTTGCTGGATCTACTTTATCAAGGCCTCTGAGGATTTTGAAGATCTGGATTAGGCCCCTAAGACTAAATAGGTTTAATTCTCCGAGTTTTTTCAAAGTAGGACATGTTAATATTGTTATTGTTTTTTCATCATGAATTCAACTTCAGTTCTATTTTATTTCTTTATTATTTAGTTTATATTTGTGTAATTTCCTGGCAACACTCGATGCTTCAAATATGGCCCCCCACCCGGCTCTGACTGAACAAATCCATTTTGAATTTGCACATATGTTATTCACATCTGCTTTCCAGTAGAAACTTTTAGAGGGAATGTAGTTAGGGACCATTTCCAGCCCCATAAAAGAAAGGCTGGGAAGTGATGTCCCTAGCGGTTCATTGAATTATTAGCATTACTTAAGGATTCTGATTAAAGATTTGTTGTTGGGACTTGTTTTCTGCAACTCAAGAGATTTACGATAATCCGGTCTATTGTAATTATATATCACGTAGTTTCATATATTGCATAGTTTTACTGTCAAATAAAGCAAAGAGTACGCGACATGTGTTTTGCCATCATTTGGGCTCATCAGGCGTACACACTCTACTGCTCCCCTCTTGGGGAATCGAACCTCAGATGTCAGTGTCAGAGACGAAGTCCCTTTACACTGCGCCACAGTGTGTAGTTCGTTTATTTGACAGCCTGTAGGTCCGGAGTAATTAGTTTCATATACAGTCGTCCCTCGCCATATTGCGGTTCACCTATTGCAGCTTCACTGTATCGCGGGTTTTTTAAATACAAGTGATCGCTCGCCTATGACGGAAGTTATGTTCTAGACCCATCAGCAATAGGTGAAAATCCGCGATATAGAAAGACCATATAAATAAACATTTTTATAGTTTAAGCCTTAAAATACCCATCCCACACGCTTTAAACACATGTAAACTTATAAAAAAACACACTTTGTTAACACATATGATATGTGGATGTCAGGCTAAGGATATGAGTAACATCTCTCTATTATAAAACATTTTAACTTCACGCAAGACAAGGCAGTGAGACAGGAAAATAGATGCTGTACAGGCTTTTAAATTATTGACACGCTGAGAGACAAGCAGCAGAAAGTCCACTTCTCCTTAGCGTGCATTCAGCTTCCCACCTCCCCCACCCCCTTCACAATGCGAAGTGGCAGGAGCCCACCACGGCTCCGGTGAAGGGGAGTTTGAGCGAACGTGTGAATTGGCCGATGTTAAGAGTGGTGACAAGCAGGGGGCAGTGCTGGGGCCGCTGCTCTTTTTAATATATATAAATGATTTAGAGAGGAATATAAGTAACAAGCTGATTAAGTTTGCAAATGATACCAAGACAGGTGGATTAGCAGATAATTTGGAATCCGTTATATCATTACAGAAGGACTTGGATAGCATACAGGCTTGGGCAGAATGACTGATTGCACGATTGGTGACGTGTGTGATCTGAATTCAAGAAAACAGTGAGTTTGAAAAATCACTCAAATCCAGTTATTTAGGATCTTTTGTAGGGGTCCCAACAAATGTGTCCATGCCATTTTAGAAGATCTATGTAGAATGAGTAATACTTGATCTACTTTCAAACTTGCTTTGCTTTACTCGATGACATCTCAGAAGCATGCAGGTCTACATGGGATAATTGCTCTTCATTACATCACTATTCAGGATGCAGACAGCACTTTTTCAATGAGCTGTACCTTTTCTGATTGTTCTACAGCATACTTGCGTATATGCCGTGATACAAGAGAAATATGCACTTGAACATGGAGTCAACCTGCACATGAACAGTGAATGGGCAGATGATTGAACCCAGGCTCCTGGTCACTTCTGCTCTGCCACTTACACCCTTTTGTCTTGCATTTACAAAATAAAATTGGTATATACCCTGTGACAGATAGGGGGCGCTATCGTCCCCTTGAACCCTCAGATCAGACGCCAGACACCAGATAAAAGTCCAATAATAATATTTATTAGGACAATAATGTGCACAAAGCACCCTCCACTCCACAATACTCATAAATCAATACCATAAACACTAATCAATAAACAATCCTCCACTCCCAGACGCATTGCCACCCTTCCTCCCGACTCAGCTCGTCTGTCTGGGATTTCCCAATGTCCTTTATAGTCCTTGACCCGGAAGTGCTTCTGAACCCTCAGTCCATGTGACATCCTAGCACTTCCAGGTCAGATCAAAACTCTTCTCTTTCATCCCGGAAGTACGTCATTCCGTCTGTCGCTGTGACTAAGGCGTACTTCCGGGTTATATGGGAAATAGAAGTCCTTGCTCCTTCCTGCAGTGTCCCCTGGAGGCCCCCATGGTATCCAGCAGGGCTGTGATGTAAAACTCCACTGTCCATGATGCCCTGCTGGAACTCGGGGCACCTCTATGTTGCAAGAAGGGCTCCACCTGGCGGACTAGGGGTATTGTCCGGGATGAACTGCCGGCTATATCCCACAACCCATAATAGCGTTGCATGGCATACAATGGAACCAACAGGAGGTACTGAAGCACCCCAAACCCCAGACACAACTAAACAGACATAAGTCCCAGATGCAAACGTGAGGTTTATTATAATTTTAATAGCTTACAAAGTCTTCCTTGAAATAGCGTGACAAGCACAATACAATTATTTTTATCTCTCTTTCTTTCTTCTCCTCCGCTCCTCCTTGGCGAGGTTTGTCTGTCCTCTACACCGACTCCAACCTGCCACAATATATCCTATGTGATATAATAGATCAGTATTAAGCACAAAATGGGGCCCTGGTGGCATGGGATAAGACATGCACTGGCCGTCAATCAGGACAACTGCATTCTTGGCAAAATGAAGGGAATCGTCATTCCACTGTTCTTCTTTGAACAAGGCAGAGTCTGCCTAAATTGAAAGTGTAAAGTAGCGAGCGGATCCAGAATGACATCAATGGGCAGAACGACGTCCCATGATGCCTTTCCATCAGTCTCTGTGGAGACATCGGTGCAAGACGGTGTTATGTCACTCGTGTTGTACTGAGTCACCACGTGATTGTACACTGCTTCCAGCAGTTGATGCGGTGTGGGGACAGTTTGAGATGGTGATTCTCCATCTATATAATCAGGCCTAGCTTTTTACTCAGGGTGGTTCTTGCTTTTTATGTTTAGCTAGTCTTACCCTAGTATCGTCGGATAGGGTGGCTTACACATGATAGCTACCCTGAGTTTCTGGGTTATTCCGTGGTTGGTGAGGACACAGAGGGAGGACCTGTATCATCGAGTTTCTCCATGAATACAGGTCAGACTAGTCACTCCTGGTAGCCATTGTCATGGAAGCCCATAACGGCAAGCAACAATTGTAATGTTACTGCGGGAATTAATAACCTTGGTGAATGGAAGAGACAGAGAGTTAGCCATCAGACAGTACCTTTCTCCGCACCCCCAACTGCACTTCATCAGCTCACTGAAATGTGGACTTATAGCAGTGGGGGGGGGGACGCTGCTCCTGTCCTGTGGTACAATTGTCCAACCCATGGTGCAGTGGCGTTCAGGCTTAGGTTTGGCCCACTCGTCCTCACCAAACTGCTCCAGGTGTGTCAGGTTTGAAGGTGTCTTCTCCAGACTGCATGTTTCAGTTCTTTCCATAGATGTTTGATGGGATTCAAATCAGGGCTCCTAAAAGGCCACTTCTGAATAGTCCAATGTTCTGTTCTTAGCCATTTTCTTGTGCTTTTAGCTTTGTGATTTGGCTCCTTATCCTATTGGAGGACCCATGGCCTGCGACTGAGACTGAGCTTTCTGACACTGGGCAGTATGTTTTGGTCCATAGAGTGCCTTGATGTTCTTGAGGTTTCATTGTTCCCTGCACAGACTCAAGGCACGTCGTGACAGATTCAGCAAAGCAGTCCCAAAACATCACTGAGCCTCCTCCATGTTTCACAGTAGGTTTGGCATTCTGTTCTTTGAAAAATTCATTTTTCATCTGTGGACATGGAGCTGATGTGATTTGCCAAAAAGGTCCAGTGTTGTCTCATCTGTCCAAGGGACATTCTCCTAGAAGCCTTGTTGCTTGTCAATATGCATTTCAGCAAATTCCAGTCTGGCTTTTTTATGCTTTTTCGTTCAACAGTGGAGTACGCCTGGGTCTTCTTCCACTTGGCCCGATGTCACTCCAAAAGTGACGGATGGTGCGATCTGACACTGATGGACTTGACCTGGGAGTTTAGCTTATACAATGGAACCTCGGGTCACGACCGTAATTCGTTCCAAAACTCTGGTTGCAACCCGATTTGGTCGTGACCCAAAGTAATTTCCCCCATATGATTATATGTAAATACAATTAATCTGTTCCGGACCGTACGAACTGTATTTAAATATATTTTTTGTAAAGATTTTTAAGCACAAAAATAGTTAATTATACCATAGAAGGCACACTGTAATAGTAAACTAAATGTAAAAACACTGAATAATGTAACATTGCGACTGCTTCCTTCTGCCCCACCGAGTGTCGACCAAACACATCTGCTTGGACTCACTGTCCAGCAGCCTGCCTGTGAGCACGCACTCGCTCGCACGCTCACTCACACCGGTTCTTTCCACACTGCTTCCTGCTTACTTCCTCACTCCGCAACCTCCATCTTTCTTTTCTTTTTCCTCCCTTTAGCCGCTTCGAGCTTCTATTTATGGAGAGGACATGGCAGCTGTAGCGCGGCAATTATTTATTTAAAACTGGCCTCTTGACGTGAGCTGTGGACCCTCTATACCACAAAGTCCCTCTGTGCGATGCGGTCCAGATCTAATTATGCAGATCCAGATCATCTGGATGACTTTGATTTATACGGGGACAATTTCAGTTTGGTGCAAAGATGATTCTTCATGTCATCAGTTCGCACACTTCTCGATGGTCCGGGATTTTTCGGGTGATTTTCTATGTAATAAACGTAATAAGTTATAGCGTAATGAAAATTGCATAATTAGATCTGGACCACTCTATACTGTACAGGGAGAGACTGAACACATGCGTAAATCACCGGCACGTATGAACCGGAAGGGAAACGAAATAGAGCACAAAGAGTTCACAGCGAATGCACAGGGAGCAGACTGAACACGTGCGGAAATCATCGGCGCGTACGTACCGGAAGTGAAGCTGGCTTGTTCGTCACCCGAGTGTGTGGTCGTGAACAGATGCAAAAGTTTGGCAAACGTTTTGGTCGTAACCCGATTTGTACGTGGTCCGAGACATTTGTGACCCGAGGTTCCACTGTATGTCTTTGGAAGTTGTCCTTGGTTTTTTTGTCTACCGTTCTCAATTATTTTGTCTACCATTCTTAGCTCATTCTACCTACAAACCCATGTGATGAGACAAACATTTTATGTATTTATTTGACAAATATTTAATTCTAATACATGAATTGTGTATTCCTGTAGCACAGAATTAATTTATTATGTATACAATAAAAGATTATACATTCCAATGAGATGCAATTAGAGGATATTTATCATTATCATGATACTGTGAATGATTATTTTTAAAATTTTTAACTGATTTAAGTATTAAGTAAGGTCAACTGTTATTTCCACTCTAAGGTTATGTACGGTTGTTGATTTCCAGATTCGTTCTCTTTCCCGTGAAAAGTTTCTTTATTGCATTTTTCATTTCCTTGTTCCTAAAACTGTAGATGATAGGATTGATCATTGGTGGGAGGATAGTAGCGACTACAAGAAGAGTGTTGTAGGTTTCGGTTGACAGCTGTAATCCAAATCCAGGAAGAATGAAAGCGATAATCAGGGGCACGTAAAAAAGCAACACCACGAGCAGGTGTGTAACGAGGACATCGAAGACTTTCTTCTTACTTTCAGCCGAGGAAATCTTAAGCGCTGCATGGGCAATCTTGCCATAAGAAATGAGGATTATTGTCAAAGTACCACAACCATTTATACTTGCGATTGTTGAAAGAAAACTTAAGTATTTAGGATTGTCATTGCAAGAAATGTGAACCATGTTGGCATAATCACAGAAACAGAAAGGTAGGACATTAGTACGACAAAAAGAAAGTTCACTGACGAATATCAAATATACAGTCATTGTCATTCCAGAGATAATGTTGGACACTAACATGCCTACCCACACAGTTTTACCCGTCACAAGCTGAGGGTATCTCAACGGGTAAATGACTGCGACATAGCGGTCATATGCCATAAGAGTGAAGAGATAAACTTCTACAATCTCAAGATGAAAGACCAGGAACATCTGAACCAAGCAGGCACCATACGGTACCGGAGACGCGTCAAACAGAAGAAGAGCCATCATTTTAGGGATGAGGTTAGTGTTGTGTAGCACATCTATAAGAGCAAGGATAGCAATGAAAAAAAACATAGGATTGTGGAGCTGGTGGTTCAGGATTATTACCAGGAGGACCAAAAGGTTTCCAAAAAGTGTTGCCAGATAAACGATGGCCAAGGCAGCAACTGTAAAGCTTCTAATTTCTGGTCTGATTTCACAGTGCAGCACAAACTCCGACACAAAGACAGTGGCATTGCTCATCTCTGTAGGTTCCTTCTTTAAGCTGTAACAATAAAAAAACAATGTGAGACATGCATTTTAGTTGCAGTATGTTGTACAAAGTTAGTGACTGAATAATGCAAACAAGTACATTATTTCGTGATTCTATGTATTACATTCATCACAGATGTGTGTCTGTGGATCACTCTTTGGGTTCATCTGAGGTATGTACTACCACCCTGAATTGAGGGGGGCGCTGCCGCTAACTTGTGATCCTCCGCCTAAAAATCCTGCAACTACTGGAAGTAGGCATTCTTTGTTAAACAGAACACACCACAGGATGGGACGGAGCTCCTATCTTGTGATCAAAGGACAACCAAACACCTAACCTGATGGCTTTTCTTTTTGTTTGGACTTTTTTGTTGTCCTTATGCCTTTAGTAGCCATTTTTCCTTTATTTTTCTTGGTTGGATTAAACAGGGACAACTTGGATGGCACCCCAACATTTATTCTTGAATCTTACAGTCCTTTTTTACTTGACCACACATTTAACAAATATTGACATTTAGAAATCAAAGTGAAATATGATACAGTAATCCCTCGCTATATCGCGCTTCGCCTTTCGCGGCTTCACTCCATCGCGGATTTTATATGTAAGCATATTTATATATATCGCGGATTTTTCGCTGCTTCGCGGGTTTCTGCAGACAATGGGTCTTTTAATTTCTGGTACATGCTTCCTCAGTTGGTTTGCCCAGTTGATTTCATACAAGGGACGCTATTGGCAGATGGCTGAGAAGCTATCCAGCTAACTTTTCTCTTTCTCTTGCGCTGACTTTCTCTGATCCTGACGTAGGGGGATTGAGCAGGGGGGCTGTTCGCACACCTAGACGATACGGATGCTCGTCTAAAAATGCTGAAAGATTATCTTCACGTTGCTATCTTTTGTGCAGCTGCTTCCTGAAGTGGCATGCTGCACGGTGCTTCGCATACTTAAAAGCTCGAAGGGCACATATTGATTAGTGCTTGAAAAACAAACTCTGTCTCTCTCTCTCTCTTTGTCTGCTCCTGACGGAGGAGGTGTGAGCTGCTGCCTTCAACAGCTTTGTGCCGCGGTGCTTCGCATACTTAAGCCAAACAGCCCTATTGATTTGTTTGCTTTTCCTCTATCTCTGTGACAGTCACTGCTCCTGACACGCACTCCTTTGAAGAGGAAGATATGTTTGCATTCTTTTAATTGTGAGACGGAACTGTCATCTCTGTCTTGTCATGGAGCACAGTTTAAACTTTTGAAAAAGAGACAAATGTTTGTTTGCAGTGTTTGAAATAACGTTCCTGTCTCTCTACAACCTCCTGTGTTTCTGCGCAAATCTGTGACCCAAGCATGACAATATAAAAATAACCATATAAACATATGGTTTCTACTTCGCGGATTTTCTTATTTCGCGGGTGGCTCTGGAACACAACCCCCGCGATGGAGGAGGGATTACTGTACTTGTCATCATCGTAAGAAATTATTAAATGCAAAATGATAGTGTTCTGACAAGAGGTGGAAAGAGGTCAGCCACAAGGACATAATAATAAACGATCAGAGAATGAAGTGTAATTAAAACCAAGAAAATCAAGCTAAACTGATGTCTAAACCCAAAATGTTATCAAATTCAAAATCAGAACACAGTGGTTAAGTTCATTAATAAGGACTTTGTCTTCATTCTGGATAGGGTGGTGGCTTTGTGGCTAAGGATTTGAACCGGTATATGGAAGGTTGCTAGTTCAAATCGTGTTACTGCCAGAAGAGATTCTACCCGATGGGCATTTGAGCCACGCCCTTAACACTGAAATTTTCTCTGGGGTGCTTTACAATGCCTGACTCTGTGCACTGACCCCCAAAGGTCATGCGAAAAAATAATTTCCCCTCAGGGATTAACAAAGTATAGAAAAAAATAATCCATCCATCCATCCATCCATGATCCAACCCACTATATCCTAACTACGGGCTCATGGTGGTCTGCTGGGGGTAGCCAACACAGGGCGCAAGGCAGGAAACAAACCCCGGGCAGGGCGCCAGCCAACAGCAGGGCATAATTTACTTGCCACATGTGGTTTGTAGTGATGGCTGGGAAAAACTTTTTTTGGGGGAACAAAGATAAGAAACCGACCAACTGATTGTTAATGATTAGATGGACCACAGCAAACAATATAAATAGTTCATGAAAAAAATCTCATGTTACTGAGGTATACATGTCAAGTAATCCAGTCAAATTCTCACAACAGGCATTTTGACTAAAATATTGCTTTATGAACACTTCTGGAAAATCGGACCAGTGTGTGAAGAGGCAACACATTCACAAGGGATCAAGCTTTTGAATTGAAGACCTATCTCTCCCCCTAATTCAATGGTCAAGAGTCCTGACTTCAATTCATTTCAAGTAACGTGAGATTTTTCCACAGATGTTTTAAATAAAACCGAGTGCCATTGTGAACAATGCAAAATATTTTCTCACTGACACTGAGGGCCTTCAGCCAATGAATTATTCAGCAGAAGTCCACAATGAAATACGACTGGGGGTCCTTTATAACAACAGCAACATGTCAGTTTAGCACCTCACTGGGACTGCCAAGTCAGAAGTTTTCTTTCTTTTTAGTCATTCTGGTGTGTGTTCAGACCATAGTGTGTGCATGTATATTTATTTATCTATAAATTTATGTATAGATTTTCACTCTGAGAACAAATAAAGTTCTATCTATCTATCTATCTATCTATCTATCTATCTATCTATCTATCTATCTATCTATCTATCTATCTATCTATCTATCTATCTATCTATCTATCTATCTATCTATTATATAGTGCCTTTCCCATCTATCTATCTATCTATCTATCTATCTATCTATCTATCTATCTATCTATCTATCTATCTATCTATCTATCTATCTATTATATAGTGCCTTTCCCATCTATCTATCTATCTATCTATCTATCTATCTATCTATCTATCTATCTATCTATCTATCTATCTATCTATCTATCTATCTATCTATCTATCTATCTATCTATCTATCATAAGCATGAAATGACATTTGAGAAGAAATACTTGATTAGTAATGAAGAGCTAACATTAGTTAGCATTTGAAAGAAAAAAAAACTTTTTTCACACCACTGCACTCATTCAAAACACCATAATTTAAGTAAAATATTTATCGCCACATCACATATATTGGAGGGCTACTTGTTTTAATTCTATGCAATGGCATCTACTTTATAAAACATTTGTATCATCTTATGAATAATATTTTTATAAAATACTCAATATTGCTTCTTAAATATTATTCAATAACCTATTTATTTGTTATGAATCTCCATGAAGACACCCTTCAACTAAACTTTTAGTCAAATTCTTTCCCCTATTAGTCATTTAAAATAATCTTAAATTACTCTAAATTAAAGATACAGCAGGAAGACTTTTGTCTTTGTATAATTCTACAAGTTACACATATCTTCAGTTGCTTACTTACAGCAATCACGTTAATCTGTTATGAAAATGCACTGTAAAAAGAGAAAAAGTGCTCTTTTTGACTTAAGGTGATTTTATTGTTTGTAATGAACTATATTAATAAGTTTGTTCACCTAACATAATTTTTTGCTTTACTTCAAATTGAAAAACCTTGCTGTCACTTAATGTTATTTGCTCCATTTAAACTAACGCAAAAAATATCGCTTTGTAAATTTTCAGACGCCTGCGCAGTACACGATAGAATGTCTGATGCAATAGTCTCATATCGTGAGAGTCCAAAAACGAGTGTGCAGTTTGCTGCGGTTGGCGCCATTCGAGTTCTGATTTCAAGACGGGCAAAGAAAGAGTTTGTGGAACATTCCACGATTATTTGGAGTGATATAAATTTCAAAATTAGGTAAGTTTTTTTTTGTTTGTTTGTTTTTGCCTACAGCTGCAAGTATTTGATATTCACTGTCAAAGGAGAGCCGTGATATAAGTTAAGGTGTAACTACAGAAGATTATGTCTGCGACGCCATTAATGTGAAATATTCCTATAATGTTTGCAAAATAGCTTGCTTGTAAATGATAACGTATTGTGATGTTTAATTTATTAATCAATCATTGTAATTGCCAATTTTTTTCTGGACTGACATGAACAAAATATAAATTACTTTTAGTTTGTTGCATACCCTCGTTTCTGAGAGTACAACGTTCAAGTTAAGAAACGCATTCTAATGGGTTTTTATGAAGCTTTAACGTAACTAATCATCATTGTTATTGAAGTTAAGTGCCATAACATGCAAAATGCAGTTTATTATATAGACTGAATTGATAATGCCCTATCATTTAAGGTGTATAGGACTAGCTGTATACAGTTTAAACCGGTGCGGTTGTGTTGGTTTCTTTTCCACACTTGCGATTACAAGCAATTTTTTCTTTAAGTGTGGTGGGGTTACTACGGAAGCATATTAGGGCCACGGTGAAGAAAAAAAAATACGGACACAGTGAAGAAAAAAAAAACTATATGTCGAGAATACAGTCAACATGTCAACTTTATTCTCGACATATATTTTTTTTCTTCACCGTGGCCCTAATACGCTTGCGTAGGGGGTTGGGGTATTCATGTTTGAATATCTACCACGCTAATATGCATATTCTGTATCGACGAGTTGTTTGGGGTTAATGGGGTTGCCCTCTTAATTTGTCAGAGACTGAAACTGAAAAATGACCGTATGTAGTAACTGCAAACCCAGGTTTTAAGTATTAACCAGATATAGTACCAATATTATTAAATACAATAACATCATAAGTCTTTAGACAATTCATGGGCATATATTATTGCCTTGACCATTCTAGGTTGATTACATTAAAATGTAATCAAAAAATTATTTTTGATTTGAGAAAATTATTTGTCATATAAATTGATTATACAAAAAAGCATTAAAAGAGATGGCATGTGTCCAGTAGTAAAAAATAACATTAGAAGTTCATCAGGTCATGATGAATATAGATAGGCAGAACTTTATTTGTCCCTGGGGGAAATTTGGCTTTTTACTGAAGCTCTTTAAATAAATAAATATATAAACATGGAGCACTACAGAGCCTTCAATGTAATGGCTTCAGCCACCAATGATTTGGAACGTGTTGAGATCCAAGAACTCACAGATGTATACCCATTGTGTGATTATATAGTGCAAGGCATGCGGCTAGTCACTGTAAAAAGATACATTCATGTGTAGGTAGAATACATTTTTAATGTTTAAAAATATGAGGAAATGTACATGGTAAATGTTAAATAGTTAAAAGTTCAGAACATTAAAGTAACCTTAATGAGACATTTAGTTAAAAGGAAACCATTTCCTGAATACAGTCATTTTGAGTTTAGAATAATATGTTATATAAACACCCCATAATACATTTTTTGGTTTACACCATAGATGTGCTGAATGAGCATAAACAACTTTTGTCTTGACTGCTGTAAACACAGGTTCGTCAGTTTAATTTTTTGTATAATGGAATCTTATGTATTTTTATGTAGAGTTAAAGCTTAATATTTTTAAATTTAAATTTTATTTATTTGAAAATGTAATGTTTTATGTCAGCTTTTATATAAGCCTTAATATTCTTTACATATGCCTTTGTAATCTTGCATAGTAACTTCTGAAGGGTAAATTACCACCATAGGTCAGTCAGTGAACATCTTGTAGGATAAGAGAATGTTAATGTTATATATCAATACCATGTAAAATGTATACAACATTGTTAATAGCCAATATAACATTTTTACTGTTAATTATTAAAGAAATGTAGTTTACTTGTGTAGTTATTTAAAGCAGGATAATAATAATTAGTTATATACAGTATGTGTATATATATGTTAGTAAGTAAGTGTGATTATTTAACTGTTGTTTGTGTTGTGATTTTATTTTCGTTCATTTATAACTGTCTAAAATAAATGTTTTGCTCTTTACTTGTGTTTTCAGATACTGTTATCATGTCTGGAAAGAGATGTGCATGTCTTTGAGTGATATTTGGTATAGATGATGCCAGGAAAAAGATCCTGCCAAATGGTATACCTGACTCAGTAGATGCTCTCATCAATGAAGTACAGTTTGCTTTTCAATTGAAAGAAGATATTAGATTACAGTACAAGGACAACGACTTCAATGAATTTCTTCATTTAACTTTAACCTCAGAACTTGAAGATCTGAGCATCATAAAAGTGGTCTACATTGAGAAATCAGAGCAAACTGCTGAGCTTTCTCAATCGCCTTTGCCAGTACTTGATGACTGCAGCTCTGTAATGTCAGGTGACACAGATGATACAGTTATCTCTTCACTTTCAACCAGAACACAGGCATGGCCAAAAGTTTTCCAAATTCCACAATTTTCATATGAAACCGAACTTCAACTTGGAAAAGGTAATGCAGAATATAGGACAAAGAAAATTATACTGACAGTAATCTCAAAGACGAAAAGTGACATACTGCAAAAGAGATATTTCGATTTAAAGCATACCCACAAGACGCCAACTTCTGTGAGGTGTCCGAGGCCCTGATAAAGAAACACCCCTGCCTACAAGAGCCTGGGTCATATAATGGATGCTCTGGGTGGAAACAAAGGCTAAAATATAAAATGGGAAATTATCGGACACAAATGAAGCTTTATGGTTGTCCAGAGCTTGCTGTAAATTCTGTAAAAAACAAGGCAAGGGAAGGTGACAGTGTCTACCCAGCAAAAAACGTGAAAAAGGCAAAGAGGGCAGAGGCAAACTACTTACCTGATTTACTGTACCTCAGGGTGAGACACCAGAAAGCCTTGAAGTGGATAGAGAAATGCTTATGAGAGAGGCAAAGAAAAGAAATAATGAAAGAGTCATTCGAGAACTCATGGCAAAGACACTTGCGTATAGAAGGCACGAAGTAGTGAAGGAGCAGCCAAGGGTGGAGGATTTTATGAAGCGATGGCCTGCACTTTTCAACGTGAATGAGGTATGTAACTTTTTTCCCTGAAAGTGTTTTACTTTAAAAATATTTGATTTTTGATGTTAGTTAATTTCTTTAACTTTAATCTTTTTCCTCTAAGATTAATGCTGAGTTCCTGCGGATTACTACAATCCCTCTCCAGTCCAAATTTCTTGCACAGCTGGACAAATATACCAATAAACTGACAAGCATCATAAGACATAAAGGAGGAGCTGCCCGCTATACGACTGCCAGTTTCATTCAAGCCGTAGATCAGGTACGTTACATTTGCTAATTGCATTGAGACGGCGATCTTGAATTCTTAGGCAATTTTTTTTTTTGCCCACATGAATTTAGTGTTGTTTTGTTTTTTTGTTTTTTTAATAAATGTCTGGGTCAGTGAATATTAATAAATGTGTACTTTTGCATCCAGAAAAATGATGTAAACATCAGAAGAGAGTTTGTGCAGAGGTCACTTATTATTTACCTTGGTGAGGATGACAAGGATCTTATCAAAGTATATCGGTAAGGCTTAGTGTGCAATTTAGCATTATATATTTATGCTATTTGTTTATTAACAGAGATTTGTGTTTTTTCCTTTACTATTAAATTTCACAGTATGTTCACTCATGATTCTGAAGTAATATTCTGTATAGTCACTTGTGCAAGATATACTGCTTTATAGTTTGGTATTTTGAACATATTTGTTATATGACACTGATAAGACATTATCATTCAATGCTTTAATGGTTCTTAGGGTTTATTTATCTATGTCAAAGTTCACTATATCATAATGGATGAGTATTTGCATCTTTATCTTTTAATTGTAGGATACATTAGGAGATAATGCTGAAAGAGAAATGAAGACACTCAAAATGGCCATATTTGTCATCCGTAAAGAGGGTGATTGATCCTTTCCACACACCTAAAGAAGTTGCCATTGTTATTGAAGGTGTAGAGGTGTGAAATGGACTACAGTCTGTTGCAGCAGCTTGTCCAATATTGTTTGGTCTAATGTATGCAATAAATGTTAGATACCCTAAAGAGTTAAAACTCACTTTTGAAGTTTTCCAAAAAGTGTTTATGGAACTGGAGGGAAATAAGAAATCTCCCAGAGTGCAGAACCTAAGCAGTAAGCTTCTCAGCTCAGATTAATTTGGCGATGAATATATTTATGTCTAAGTTTTAAGACTATATCACAAAGCAGTTTGTTATTTGTAGAATATCATTTGTTGCTTTTTGAATTTGTCTTTAAACTCCTGTAATATTTTGTATTGATCTCCCTAACCATGGTTGTAGTTGTGTTTTAGTTCTTCTAATTAGTGTTTTGAAAGAGGGAATTGATTGCACTAAGTCTAATAAAGCATTTGAAAGTTTATAGCTCAAAAAAAATTACAGAATTAACTAAACTGAATTTTCATTGCATTACTTGAATCTTTGGTAAATTTTTCAATTGGTTGCATGTATGTATGTATGTGTGTGTGTGTGTGTGTGTGTGTGTGTGTGTGGGTGGGTATATACTGTAAGTTCAAAATGTGAAATTGTGTATTTAATTATTGCTACTTAGTCTGCGTTAGGTTGAGTACTTATTTTTATATAATAGTACAATTTAACATTTATGTAAAGTATAATATATACACACACATTTTATGTATACTATATAATGTTATATAATGTATAAAATATAAGATGTATTTAATATACGTATATATAATTTCATATAGATATTTTCTATCTATCTATCTATCTATCTATCTATCTATCTATCTATCTATATGTAATTTATAAAAACATTTTTGTGAAAAGCTTGCATATATGTAGTATACTATGTAATATATAAAATATAAGGTGTATTTAATATATGTATATATAATTTCATCTATCTATCTATCTATCTATCTATCTATCTATCTATCTATCTATCTATCTATCTATATGTAATTTATAAAAACATTTTTGTGAAAAGCTTGCATATATGTAGCATACTATGTAATATATAAAATATATTATGTATTTAATATATGTATATATAATTTTTCACATAGATGTTTTAAATATAATTAGTAAAAACATATTTTTTTTGTGTGTGTAATGTTTGCTCTGTAAATTTTTAATACAGAACATGTTATGAAAATGACCAAAAAATTATGATTTTTGTGTTGCAAATATTCAGTAATAAATCTAAACGTGTTTTGTTATTATGTCTTCTGTATTTCATTTATATTTGTGAACAACACAACTAATTAGGAGGAAACTAATTAAATTGCTGATTAGTTCTTGAGGCATTCTAATGAAATGTGCTCATTTAAAAAACATGTTGAATGAAACTTAAATTATAAGTTAACTTAAAAAACATTTAATTAACATAAAATTAAAATTTTCATTTTTTATTCAAAGGAAATACCACTTTTTGAGTGGGAGAAATTACATTTCCTCAAATTAAATTCTTTCTTTGGTTAAACATTGATAAGTTGAACTGACACAAAAAAATGGGTTAATATTATACAAAAATATTCATTAAAAAAATTGATTCAATTGATTGTTACCACTTGACGTAATTTTTTTAAGTTACACCAACAAATAATTTTTTACAGTGTGTGTCCTAACAGTCCTCTGACAAAAGGGAAGCATTTTAAATCAAGGATCTAAAACTGATGCTTGCTGACAGCGTCATTGAAGTAATGAAATATAAAAGAGCTGGCCATTGTGCCTGAAAATGCTGCTATTATTGAACTACTTCAAGTCGGCTGCTTTGAGCACAAGCTCACTATTGTATCTCAGAATGATCTGAAAATTCCAACAACTGTACGCCAGCCTTGCCAGGTGAGGTACATTGTAGGGTCTGTTATCTTTACAAATAAAAACTGTTATAGATTTTGTTATTTTTGGGGGCAGGAGGTGACTTAAACAGAAGCTTGGAGCTAAGCACTGTCTGCAGTGCGGAATATTTTGGCTCTACTCGCTTGTGACGTCGAGGTAAATGATCTATCTATCTATCTATCTATCTATCTATCTATCTATCTATCTATCTATCTATCTATCTATCTATCTATTGTTTGCTCTAGTCATTTAATGGTCACCATTGATTCACATTCTATCAAAATGTTTATCTTTGTTCTACATGTAAACATAAGTTTAAACAATTTTTTGGCCATCACTTCAAAGTATAAAGGGTAAATGTTCTTCTTCTTCTTTCGGCTACTCCAGTTATGGGTTGCCACAGTGGATCATCTTTTTCCATCTCTTCCTGTCCTCATCATACTTGTTCTGTTATACCCATCACCCTCATGTCCTCTCTCACCACATCCATAAACCTTCTCTTAGGTCTTACTCTTTTACTCTTGCCTGGCAGCTCTATCCTTAGCATCATTTTCCCAACATACCCCGCATCTCTCCTCTGCACATATCCAAACCAACAAAATCTCACCTCTCTGACTTTGTCTCCCAACCATCCAACTTGAGATGACCCTCTAATGTACTCATTTCTAATCCTGTCCATCCTCATCACACCCAGTGCAAATCTTAGCATCTTTAACTCATAAAGGGTAAATAAGAAATTGAAAAATATAATTTTTACTGGAGTACTCATTTAACGTCTTTTAGGGGTGAGTGAGTAAGAGGAGTTTGTGTGGATTGTTTAGGAAATGTATGAGAGAGTGAGGACTCTATGAGAGATGTATGAGAGAGTGAGGAAGTTAGAAGCAGAGTTGGGGTAACACAAGACTCCAGTTCAAGCAGGTCTGCACCAGAGATCTTCTTGAGGTCCTTACCTCTCTGATCTGCTTATGGATGTTTTGAGACTTGAGATAAAAGACCAATCTCCCTGATGCAGGCTTTCTGCTGATGACATTGTAATGTGCAGCAACAGAAATGAAGAAGTGGAGATGAAGTTTGAAGAATCGAGAAGGGCTTTGGAAGATAGATGGTTATAAATAAAGATAAACAGGAAGAAAACAGAATACCTGAGGTTTAATGATGATCAGGATCTAGAAGTTAATCTGAAGAGAGAGTGGATAAATTTAAATATCTAGGATCCATGGCAGAGCAAGATGAAAATAAAAAACAAATGTAAGCCTTCGAGTGCGGTGTGTGTAGAGCAATTGGAAGGTATGAGGAGTATTGTGTGATTGAAGAATTAAGGCATAGGCTAAAGGTAAGATGGTGGTAGGACCAGCAATGATGTATGGAGCTTAGACATGGGCAATAAAGGAAGCACAGCAGGAGAAGAAGTTGGATGTGACAGAAATGAGAATGTGGAGATGGATGTGTGAAGTTACAAAAAATGACTGAATAAGAAATGAGACAATCAGAAGTTCAACAAAAGTGGAAGAGATAAGGAAGAAACTACAGGGAAGCAGGTTGGAGTGGTGTGGACATGTGATGAGGAGAGATGATGAAAATGTGGGAGAAAGAGTGATGGGAATGGAAGTACAGGGGAAGAGAAATTGAGAGAGCCCAAAGCAGAAATGGATGGATCAAGTAAAAGAAGATCTGAAAAAAAAGGGTCTGACTGGGGAGGAGGTGCAGGACGAAGCTGTTTGAAGGTTGATATATTTCATCGACCCCACATGTGTCAGTTTACAACCTGCTCAATGCAGACCAAGGTTACGGTTGGTGGCTGGAGCCATTCAGCTAGCATAAGGTGCAAGGCAGAAAGAAACCCTGGGCAGGGCACTAGTCCATTGCAGGGCTCAACCCCACACAGAAGTGGGTAAAGATGAAGAGGAAGAAGAAGAAGTAGAAGAAGACGATATACTTGTGCTGTTCTAAGAATGTTTATTTTAATTCAGGAGGGCATATCACTCATTTAGGAAAGCCAGATCACCCAAGAAAAAACCCACCCAGACATGGAGCAAATGTGCCCATTCTTCAAGGGCAACAAATTGGATGCAGGATTGAAACCCAGAGCACTGGATCTATAAAGCAGCCGCACTAACCATTGTGCTTCTATGCTATCCTAATTGCCATTCTAGAGTATTTACTGATATGAATTAATGATATGTGACAACATGTAAGTTAAGAACTTAGCCATTTTCTGAAGCTGCTCCCAATCCTGCATGAGTGATACCCTTCACACATGTACATCATCTGTTCATTTTTCATACCCACTTAATCCAATACAGGGCTGCAGTGGGCTGGCATTAATTGTGGCAGCATTATAGAATGTAATTCTTGATAGTTCAAGTCACATTGACCCAGTCTGGATTTAGCAAGAAGTGTAACGTAGAAGTTTTTGGAATTCTGGAGGAGAGCCGATATGGATCCTAGAAGAACTTGCAAGGACCACACAGACGGTGACTGAGATTTGAACTCACTCTCCTGGAGTTATAAAGCAGCCCTGTAAATCAGTCTTTACTTTGAACACACACTCCCAGCAGGCCTCTTACAGAATATAGAATTGGTGAAGAATGAACAGAGCAATAATCATAAAAATAAATGATAAACAAGCAGAGTATTTTTAAGGAATAATAAATTATTAGCTCAACCTCAGTTTTTGGAATTCTACGAGTTAGTGTTTAGCTTGTGACATACCTTCAGAATGAAATCCTTCCAAAACGGCCAGGGCACTCTTCCTTCCAACTTTTAATTCAGATCCTACCTAACAAGTTCAACATGCGAGTAAATCTTTGTTCATCTGCTTTCCACATATTTATTTGATCTCATCATCATCACTTTAGCTTCAGTACGCTTTGTGAATTCTTCTGTTTAGGTTACCCGTATGTTGCATTTATTTAACAATGGTGTTGATGATAAAACTTTTCCTACTTCCTAAAACCACAAGCCTCATCTCAGGTTTATTTATCATGGAAGCTTTCTGTCCTTCCCTTTGGAAATCTTTACACAAACAGCAGAGCCATGAAGTCCTCAGGGATCACGGCTGAAGCTCTCTGCAGAAAGCTGTTGCCAGCCTAGAATGTTGGTTTAAAAAAAGGCACACAAATCCACCAGTACTTCACCATGAGGTACAACTGCAGTTGTCAAAGTAGATTAATTAGAAGAAGGCTCCCCAGACTAAACCAGCTCAGACCTATTAAGGTAAATTGGACCACCTTATCCAGGGTGGCTGTCACGATCAGAATACATTATACGTACATATTTTTTTTTTCAGCTCAAGCATGAAGTCCTAAGGGATCACACCTGCATCTCTCTGCAGATTTCCACTTCTAAAGCTGTTGCCAGGCTATACTTTAAAAAATGCACACAGATTCACAAGTGCTTCATGCCAATTAGAACTGGGTAGCCCAATTAAAGCAGCTCAATGTTATCAATGTCCACTAGGCTAACTTATCCAAGGCAGTGTACAAGATCAGAATACATCGTGGTTGTTTTATGTATTTATTTTTCTTTTTTTTTAATATAAATATGGAAGAGAGGTGAAAAAGATGGGATGGAATGGGTGGAGAAGAATGTCAGGAGTAATTTGTGACAGAAGGGTATCAGCAAGTGTGAAAGGGAAGATCAACAGGACAATAGTGAGACCAGCTATGTTATATGGGTTGGAGACGGTGGCACTGATCAAAAAACAGGAGACAGAGCTGGAGGTAGCAGAGTTAAAGATACTAAGATTTGCACTGACCGTGACGAGGATGGACAGGATTAGGAACTAGGCGAGATTGCATTGGTTTGGACATGTGCGGAGGAGAGATGCTGAGAGAAGGGTACTAAGGATAGACCTGCCAGGCAAGAGGACAAGAGGAAGGACTAAGAAGATGTTTATGGATGTGATGAGGGACGACATGCAGGTGATGGGAATGACAGAGCAAGATGACGAGGACAGGAAGATTTGGAAAAAGATGATCCGCTGTGGTAACCCTTAACAGGAGCAGCAGAAAGAAGAAGAAGAAAAAGAAGAAGGACTCCAAGGAGATTAACAGACTTCCTGGAATTGAATTGACAGCCACGGGTTTAACATGAGAACTGACACGTAGTTTTTTTAGGCAATATAACTGTTGTACTAATAAGAGCACAAGAAAATCTAAGAAACAAGAAGAAACCATTCAGTCCCTCAAACTTATTTGCATAGCTAATAGCTAAATGGTCCTAATATCTCATCTGATACATCTTAAAGGTTGTCAAGGTTTCTGCTTCAACTCTATGTCTCAGTAGTTTGTTCTGAATTCCCACAACTCTTTACATAAAGAAGTTTTTCTGTTTTCAGTCCTCAATGTACTTTCCCTTAATTTCCACTGATGTCCTTGATTATGTGATTAACCGTTAAGTTGAAAGAATTCTGCTGGATCTACTTGATCAATGCATCTGATGATTTTGAAGACCAGGATTAGGTCCCTACTAGGACTGGGTATCAGCACTGATGTCCCGATTCGGTTTCGATTCACAATGTCCCGATTCGATTCAAAATTGATTTTATCTGGACTGAAGTAGTGTGCATTGATATATTTGAAGTGGTGCCTTTTTTAGAAATTACTAACCATGCATAGAGAGCATTAATATAATGTGACAAATTTCAGTAAACGCTTTATTTGAAGGGTGTCTACATAGTGACTTCATAACATATGCATAAGCATGAAATGACAATTGAGACGAAATACTTGATTAGTAATGAATAGTTAACAGTATTTGAAAGATGTGGAACAAAAAAAGAACTTTTTCACAGCACTGCACTCATTTAAAATTCACCATAATTTAAGTAAAATATGTATCGCCACATCACACATACTGGGGGGCTCCTTGTTTTAATTCTATGCAATGGCATCTACTTTATAAAACATTTGTATCACCTTATGAATAATATTATTATAAAATACTCAAATATTGCTTCTTAAATGTTATTCAATAACCTATTTATTTGTTATGAATCTCCATGTAGACACCCTTCAACTAAACTGTTAGTCAAATTTCTTCCCCTGTTAGACATTTAAAATAATCTTGAATTAGTCTAAATTAAAGATACAACAGGAAGACGTGTGTCTTTGTGTAATTCTACAAGTTACACATATCTTCAGTTGCTCATATCTTCAGTTGCTCACTTATAGCAATCATGTTAATCAATCACGAAAATGTGTCCTAACAGTCCTCAGACAAAAAGGAAGCATTTTAAATCAAGGATCTAGAGCTGATGCTTGTTGACAGTGTCATTGAATGAGTTGAACATGAAAGTACTGGTCATTGTGACTGATGATGCTGCTATTATGGAGCTACTTCAAGTCGGCTGCTTTGAGTACACACTCACTTTTTATCGTAAGAAAATTCCAATAACTGTCCGCAAGCCTTGCCAGGTGAGGTATAGAGAGAGTTTATTTTTTTGTATATCCCAAAATCACACAGGAAGTGCCGCAATGGGCTTTAACAGGCCCTGCCTCTTGACAGCCCCCCAGCCTTGACTCTCTAAGAAGACAAGGAAAAACTCCCAAAAAAAAACCTAGTAGGGAAAAAATGGAAGAAACCTTGGGAAAGGTAGTTCAAAGAGAGACCCCTTTCCAGGTAGGTTGGGCGCGCAGTGGGTGTCAAAAGAAGGGGTCAATACAATACAATACAATACACAGAACAGAACAAATCCTCAATAAAAAATAAAAAATTTTTTTAGAAGTACGGAGCAGAATTTAACAGTAGATGATATCACATAATAAGATTTAGATAATTTTAGACTCCTGGAGACCTCATCCATCAAGCTGCCTCCCCCATTTGGCCATTCCACGGCTGAAACAGTGTTGGGCCAGCCAATCCGATGAAACGACCCCTCTTTCTCACGATTCCTGCGATCCTCCATCCCTGATGGAGGATTGCAGGAATCGTGGGAAAGAGGGGTCCTTTCATCGGATTGGCTGCTCTGTACTTCTAAAATTTATATTTTTTATTTCTTACTATATTGAGAAATTGTTCTGTTCTTTGTACTGCATTGTATTGTATTGACCCCCTTCTTTTGACACCCACTGCATGCCCAATCTACCTGGAAAGGGGTCTCTCTTTGAACTGCCTTTCCCAAGGTTTCTTCCATTTTTCCCTACTAGGTTTTTTTGGGAGTTTTTCCTTGTCTTCTTAGAGAGTCAAGGCTGGGGGGCTGTCAAGAGGCAGGGCCTGTTAAAGCCCATTGCGGCACTTCCTGTGTGATTTTGGGCTATACAAAAATAAATTGTATTGTATTGTATTGTAAACTGTATTGTAACTGTATACATTTTTGCCTTTTTTTGTCTTTTATTTTATGTGTGTAACTATTTTTTCTTTCATTCTTGTGTGCATTATTTGCTTTTACTTTTCATTAAATACCTTTAAAACAAACTCTTGGACTCTGAGAATTCTTTTGACACGCGTCTTACCCATGCCTGATGACACCTTATATATTTCAGCAGCTACAGGGTTCTTATTTTGATCCCGACTGCCCCACATAAGTTTCTGGCGAAATTACTGGGTCCTGCGGTAGTGGACGAATGAATGAGTCAAGTGAACTATAAGGTTATGCTTCCCAGTTGGCCCAATCCCATGCAAATCTTACATGTTAATCTTACGAAGGAGTGGCACAGACCCCATGAGGCACTGGTGAGTAACGTCTGGGCTCCTAGGCCCCTGTTTTGGAAGATATAAGTGCTTTCTGTTTTGGGTTCCTTTGAGTGATTGTAATAGTGTTTAACTTATCATTCTCTGCATGTACTTACCATTCTGAAATTAACTTTTTGCTGCTCTTTTTGTATTAATTCTAACAATCCACCCGCATCTTTCTTTGTTGCTGGCTTACTGCCTAGTTTCGTTCTGTCACACGAGTGCCACCCCCTTGCTTTGTCTTGGTAATTTCTTGGTCACTGGCAGCTGGGCTCACTGCTGTTCGTTGCATCTGTGGAGCAATTTTTCTGTCCTGCCTCCTCCAGAATGAGCGGGCTACAGCTGCTGCACTTACTTGACGAGGGAGGCTATCTGTTCCTAAACTGAAGAAGGATGACTGACAATGTCACTGCTTGATTGCTGTGTTTGTATGTACTGAAGTGGCAGCTCCCATTTGAATAAATACTGAGACTGTTCCTGTTTTCACTACAATAAAGCTGATTTTCTTGGAAACCTGGACTCACCTTCTTCTCTCTTGCGCAAGTCCCTCTAGACCAGGCTAGTTGTTAGTCTTGCTTGCTTTACGGCTCTGTTTTGGCCTCACGCTCTTTTGGCATTTTTTGTGTGTGTGAATTATAACAACACTGTACCGATAACTCACCAATCAAAAAACAGTACTCGTTAGAGCCTGTCCTTTCAATTTTAATGGATAAAAATTAGAGTTTTAATTTTAAGACATATTTCATCTTGCATGCGGTGTGGTGTCTCTGAACAAAATAAATCCACCTTAATAATAGGACAAATGTGTGTGTGTGTTATTTTATTATTACAAATGTCTGTAGAACACAGAATACGCTGAAGTTCACGTTGATTACTTAGATTACAACCCATCTTATAAAATACATACAGACACAAAAACATGAGTCATTTAATTATTTATGTTAATATGTATATTTTCTTGTTTATTTTTCCATTTCACTATACATTTACTTATGTGTGCATTTGTTCATTTTTAATGTATTTATTAAATTTTGTCAAAAATATTTCTCCATAGTTCAGTTGTTTGGACCAATGAACTCCCAAAGCTTTTTCCAGAATCTTTTGCTTCACCTATACACAGTCCCTTTAACCTGTATATGTGTTATTTTTTAATGTTTTAAAGAAAACTTTCAAAGAAAAGAAACCAATTTAAATGACATATTCCTCCAAGTCTGAGGTCATGGTTTCTGTCTTGGAAAATAGTGGATTGCTCTTATTGGAGCAGTTCCAGTATCTGGGAATCTTGTTCATGGGTGACAGAAAAAGGGACTGTGAGATTGACCATTCTGCTTTACTGATAGTGGAGGTGTAGCGGGTGCTGAGTCTAAAGACAAAACTCTCAGGTTTAGTGGTCAACCTACAGTGGTTATCGAAAAGAATTGCCCCCTTCAAAATATTCACATTTTTGTTGCTTTGCAGCCTGAAATGAAGACAGACACCAAAATCTTTCTCCAGCTGTATTTAGTCAATGCCACTTCCAATAGCCAAGTGAAAGATATACAGTCAATTCCGGTTAATTGGACCACGTGTTAATCAGACCAGCTGCTTATTCGGACCGAATCCTAAAGAACCAAAACAGATCATATTACATAAGCCTAATATTGTTCGCTTATTTGGACCAAAATTCCGTTTAATCGGAATGTGACAGAGAAGAAGAAAAAGAAGCCACAAGTCGCCCGCGGAAAGCGGATGTAAAGCGGGTCAGCAACATCGGGAGGATCCCTGGGCTCCCCAGGAGAATTTATGCTTTTATCAAAGGTCAGGAAGTTAGAAAATTTGTACCAAGTTCAAACCAGTGGGGGTGAACATGCCTGCCCTTTCTTTCCTAAAACGGACCCGGCCAGTTGCCGGCGACATGAAGTCGAGCATAAACAAGAGTGTCCGTGCAAGGAATTCCTTCCTGTCAATAAAGGATTAAAGTTTACACGAGAAACTTTTGCTTCAAGAAAGTCAAACTGGACGCTTTTAGTGCCGAAATACATTGAAACTTTGCGCCGCTATTTCATGCAGAAGGGAAATGAAGGCAGTCCCATTGATGCGTTAGATATTTGTGGTGATTTTGTTCAAGTGCAGTGCGTCAACAGAATGCGTCAGATCACACTAGACAAGTTCTTCAAACGTTGACTGGAATTTGGTAATGTAACCTTTTTTATTATGCTTCCCATGCTGAGTGTCGTGTAGATCATTTTGAAGAATTTGTAGATTTCTTTTTCACTAAACAAAGTTGTAAGCATCCATACATGTACATGTACGTAGTTCTTGTTTGTACGTTCGCCATACGCGTGTGCAGCACAATAAAAGTCATAATGACATTTTAATATGTTACTTATAGCACGTCCCATCTTGATTGCACATGTATAGGGCATGTTCCTGTAATGGGACCAGACGGTTATTAGGACCAAAATGATCCCGATGTAGTCCGATTAAGTGGAATCGACTGTAATAGCAACAGTTCAGAAAAAAAAAACCAAAATCACTCAGATGGTTAAAGGATGACCCCCTCCTAAAAAATCCTTGGAAATTCAATCAGATGTAATTAATCACCTTCTCCATTGCACACTGAGCTAATTGTTTTCCACCTGTGCTCAGTTGTAATCCTTGTGGTCAGTTTTGCTATTCCTGGAGCTCTCCAGTGCTTGGAAGTGCAACTGAAAGCAAAGAATGAGCTATGGGGGGCAAGGCACTGTCAAAAGATCTCAGGGATAAAGTTGTGGACAAGCACAAGACAGGAGATGGATGCAAAAAGTCTCAAAGGCTTTATCAATCCCTAGAATCCCACAGTAAAATCAATCATCAAGAAGCAGAAAGTGTTTGGTGCTACTGGATCAGGAGGAAACTGGTCAGAGAGGCTACCAAGAGGCTTACGGAAACTTTCAAGCAGTCACAGGAATTTCTTGCAAAGAGTGGTGTGTGTGTGATAACAAAATCACAAATGCTCCACAAATGTGGCTTGTATGGGAGGGATGCAAGAAACGAAAACACATTAAGACTCGATTGAGCTTTGCCAAAACACACCTTGAAGATTCTGAGGCCAAATGGAAAAAAAGTGTTATGGTCAGATGAGACCAAAAATTGAACTATTTGGCCACAATGTCAAATGGTATATCTGATGGAAAGCCAATATGGCTCATCATCCAAAGAACAAACCAGACCTAGAGTAGAGCATGGAGGTGGTATCATCCTGTTTTGGATGTTTCTCTGCAGCAGAGACTGGGGCATTTGTCAAGATAGAAGGAAAAATGGAGGGGACATCAAATTATTGGGAAAACCTGCTGCCCTCCACCACAAAGTTGTCAATGGGAAGAAGGTTCACCTACCAATGTGACAATGACCCGAAGCACACAGCAAAAGTGACCACACAGTGGCTGAAGGAGAAGAAGGTGAACGTCCTCATCAGAACCCAATTGAAAATCTGTGGAATGATTTGAAGATTGCAGTCCTCCAACGGTCCTCAAATGGTTGCCATCCAATTTGACTGAACCTGAATTTTTCTATAAAGACGAGTGGGCAAATATTGCACAGTATAAATGTACAAAGTTGGTAGAAGACTCAAGACGGTAATCAAAGCAAAAGCAGGTTCCACAAAGTACTGACACAGAGGAGGTGATCCTTTAACCATCTCAGTTCTTTTTATTTTTTGTTTTTTTTTTTGACCATTGCTATTATATGAGGTGTGACAATTTAATTCCCAGAATGGCCGAGTAGCGTCACCCGTGACCTAATTGTATTGAAATGACATAGTATCGTGTTTGAACATGTTTGAACTAATAAATTGCAAGCTGATAGAGCCAGTTGTTAGTTAGCTATTGGGAAGGTAATAGATATCTGCGTGTACCCTTTGGCAAAAAAATAGGTGATCAAAATTTAGATCACTGTATTAATAGTAAATTTTGTGTGAAAATCGGCAATTACGCTACTGAAACGTTACAACTGTTGCAAGTGGCATATGGTTAAGATGCTATGAAAAAGTCGAGTGTGTTTGAGTGGCATAAGAGGTTCAAGAATGGGAGAGAAAATGTGATGGAGTATACAATGGAAATCCCTGGGTTCACCGTGCCCTAAAATAGCATGCATGTTGCACTCACAGTTTAAGACCATGCTGGTGTATTTCTTCGATCACAAAGGAATAGTCCTCAAAGAATTTATTGAACAGGGACAAATAATCCACCAACAATGATGTTTAGAGGTCCTGAAGAGATTACGAGATTCTGTTAGAAGGAGAAGACCCAAATTGTGGACTGATAAGTGGATCATTCATCATAACGATGCACCAAGTTACACTGCACTCACTGTGAGAGACTTTCTGGTCAAAAAAAGTAATTACCCAATTAGATCATCCTGCTTATTCACCTGACTTAGCTCCCTGTAATTTCTGGCTGGCCATTTCCAAAATTAAAAGCTACGCTGAAAGGACGAACATTTTCTAACATGACTGATATCCAACAGAATGTGACACAGCTGCTGAACAGTATTCTGGAAAATGAGTTCCATGCCTGCTTCCAGAAATTGGGAACACCATTTAAGTCAGTGTACAGATGCACAAGGGGAGTACTTTGAAGGCAACAGTAGCCACCAGTGTACAGTTCACCATGAATATTTTTTAAAGGTGCATTCCTGGAATTAAATTGTCACACCTTGTATCTGTCACTGTGTGTTATAAGATGCATTGAGTAAATACAGCTAGAAAAATATTTTTGTGCGTGTCTTTATTTCAGGCTGCAAAGTAACAAATTGTGAATATTTTGAAGGGGGGTTGGGTTTTCTATACCCACTGTACAACCCTGTCCTCACCTATGGTCACAAGCTGTGGGTAATGACCAAAGGAAAGAGTTCACAAGTACAAGCTGCAGGGTGGCTTCGCTGAAACCGTATGATAGTATAAGAAGCTCAGCAATCAGCCTGAGGGTAGATTCACTGTTCCTTCGGTGGACTGGGCACATCGTAAGGATGCTGCTTCCCAAGAACTACTCTGGGGCAGAGACTCTGAACCAAACCTGGGCAATGCAGGAGAGATTATATCTCTGGGCTGGTGTGGGAACTCGTGGGAATTCCCCAGGAAGAGCTGGCATCTGTAACTGGAGAAAGGGAAGTCTGGACCAAGTTGTTTGAGCTACTGCCATTGTGACCCTCACTAGGAAAAGTGTTTGAGAAGATGAGATGAGATGTTGAGATATTCCTTCAGGACTAACTTACAAACTAACCTTTTAATTGATTATCTTTTCTAATGGCAATGATTTACACCCACTTCTGCCTTGTGGATGATGAAATACTGGCGGACTCCATTTGAAACAGTCACCCAGTCCTGTTATGTTTCTTATCATCTTCCTGTGATGGAGGTATCATTTGACTATTTTTTTTTTCCTGACACATACAGACGTGAACAAATTTGTTGGTACCCCTCCATGAAAAAAAAGGAACCCACAATTGTCTCTGAAATAACTCAAAGCTAATAAATGAATTAGCATCACCATTGTTTAACTAAAACAGAGTTTTGACTCAAAATAATATTTCAAATAATAACACAAATAAAAATTGCATGGACAAAAGTGATTGGGATCCTTAACCTAATGTTTTGTTTTACGACTTTTAGAGTTTGTAATCACCACACACAAGTGATTCCTTGAGCTCTCCATGAGACTTCTGAGACTGTCCACGGGTACAGTGTCCATTTTAGGACATCCTCCTCCCTCCGAAAAAACTCCATCCTTCCTACTACCTTCGACAAAATATTCCTCCTCCCTGCGAGAAATCCCCAGTCACCCCTCCTCTCTCCTCCCTCCTCCCTCCTCTCTCCTCCCTCCTCCCTCCTCCATCCGCTCTCAGTTCTCCGCTGTCCGTTTTCCGCCATCCACCCTCCTATCTCCGTCATCCGCCTTCAGCTCTCCATCAAACCCCACACTCCCCCCGCCCCCTCATCGACATTTTCGTTAATGAAGTGACGTAATACTTCAGCTCCACCTTCTTCACAAGTTCATTAACCATGCCGCCCGCATACAAACTTAAAAGGTTTAAATAAAACAGAAATATATACCTTTATTTTTAACTTCCTTAACTTGTGGAGGGTGTATCCTGTAGCAAAGCCCTAACTTTTTTCACGAAAGCCCCTTTCAGTCAATAAGCCTTAAAAACAGGTGTAAAGATATTGACAACAAGCAACGCAAACCCACCAAGACATGGAATCGTTTAAATCAAGGCGCTGTGCTACCTTATTCCAGATCGGTCCTAAGGCGTTCGTATTTTTCAAAGCAGTTCTGGTTTCCATCTGCATCTGTAGCTGAGTTGAAAAACACCATCCCATACTATTAGTTAACGATTAACACATTTCTATATGTATTGTAAGCATACAATACAACTGATAATATGTTGCGCTTATTTATCTGGTGTACCGACATTTTTGCGTGGTTTGTGCCCTTCAGAATGAAAAAAGTTTGCATTTACCTTTTTAATAAAAGGCGAGCTTTTAAGCCTGAAAAATCACACCGTAAATGCACACGTTTAATTGCACATGTGTTAATATGTATGCTTAAACAATATTAAAAGACACTCAACAATTAACGTCATTTACTTTCGTTCCCACGTTTGAGTCGTGCTGTAAATTCTTACTGTGAAATATAATTGACAAATAATTTGGTTAATGAACTTGTGAAGAAGGTGGAGCTGAAGTATTACGTCACTTCATTAACGAAAATGTCGATGAGGGGGCGGGGGGAGTGTGGGGTTTGATGGAGAGCTGAAGGCGGATGACGGAGATAGGAGGGTGGATGGCGGAAAACGGACATCGGAGAACTGAGAGCGGATGGAGGAGGGAGGAGGGAGGAGAGAGGAGGAGGAGGGAGGAGGGGTGACTGGGGATTCCTCGCAGGGAGGAGGAATATTTTATCGAAGGTAGTAGGAAGGATGGAGTTTTTTCGGAGGGAGGAGGATGTCCTAAAATGGACACTGTACACGGGTCGTTTGGTCCACTCATCCTGAGCAAATGGCTCCAGCCGGGTCAGGTTTGAAGGTGGTCTTCTCCAGACGGCATGTTTCAGTTCTTTTCATAGATGTCTGATGGGATTCTAATAAGGGCTCATAGAAGGCCACTTGTCAATAGACCAATGTTCTGTTCTTAGCCATTCTCAGGTGCTTTTAGGTGTGTGTTTTGGCTCCTTATCCTGTTGGAAGATCCATGGCCTGCTACTGAGACTGAGCTTTCTGGCACTGGGCAGTATGTTTTGGTCCATAGAGTGTCTTGATGTTCTTGAGGTTTCAGTGTTCCCTGCACAGACTCAAGACACCTCATGACAGATGCAGCAAAGTATCAAAACATCACTTAACCTCCTCCATGTTTCACAGATAGGTTTGGCGTTCTGTTCTTTGAAAAATTCATTGTTCATCTGTGGACATGGAGCTGATGTGATTTGTCAAAAACCTTCAGTTTCATCTCATCTGTCCAAAGGAGATTCTTCCAGAAGCATTGTTGCTTATCAATATGCATTTCAGTAAATTCCAGTTTGGCCTTTTTATATTTTTTCGTTCAACAATGGAGTCTTCCTGGGTCTCCTTCCACTGGGCCCGATGTCACTCCAAAAGCGACCGATGGTGCGATCAGACACTGATGGACTTGACCTGGGAGTTTAGCTTATATGTCTTTGGAAGTTGTCCTTTTTATTTTTCTACCATTCTCAATATCCTTCTGCTCATTCTTCCTACAAACCCATGTGATGAGACAAACATTTTATGTATAACAACTTTCACTTGTTTTGACAAATATTTTATTCTAATACATTAATTGTTTATTCCTGTAGCACAAAATTAATTTATTATGTATACAATAAAAGATTATACATTTCAATGAGGTGCAGTTAGAGGATATTTATCATCATCACGATATTGTGAACGATTATTTTAAAATTCTCAACTGATTTAAGTATTATGTCAGGTCGGTTGTTATTTCTTCTCTAAGGTTATGTACGGTTGGTGATTTCAGGAGTCGTTCTCTTTCCAGTAAAAATTTTCTTTATTGCATTTTTCATTTCCTTGTTCCTAAAGCTGTAGATGATAGGATTGATCATTGGCGGGAGGATAGTAGCGACTACAACCAGAGTGTTGTAGGTTTCTGTTGACAGCTTCAGTCCAAATCCAGGAAGCGTGAAAGCGATCAGCAGGGGTACATAAAAAAGCAACACCACAAGCAGGTGTGTGACGAGGACATCGAACACTTTCTTATTGCTTTCAGCCGAGGAGATCTTAAGCGCTGCATGGGCAATCTTGCCATAAGAAATGAGGATTATTGTCAAAGTACCACAACCATTTATACTTGCGATTGTTGAGACCAAACTTAAGTATTTAGGATTGTCATTGCAAGAAATGTAAACTATGTTGGCAAAATCACAGAAACAGTAAGGCAGGACATTAGTACGACAAAAAGAAAGTTCACTGAAGAATATCAAAAATACAGTCATTATTATGCCAGAGATAATGTTGGACACTAACATGCCTACCCACACAGTTCTACCCGTCACAAGCTGAGGGTATCTCAACGGGTAAATGACTGCGACATAGCGGTCAAACGCCATAAGAGTGAAGAGATAGACTTCTACAATCTCAAGATGAAAGACCAAGAACATCTGAACCAAGCAGGCACCATACGGTACTGGAGATGTGTCAAATAGAAGAAGAGCCATCATTTTAGGGATGAGGTTAGTGTTGTGTAGCACATCTATAAGAGCAAGGATAGCAATGAAAAAAAACATAGGAGTGTGGAGCTGGTGGTTCAAGATTATTACCAGGAGGACCAAAAGGTTTCCAGAAAGTGTTGCCAGATAAACGATGGCCAAGGCAGCAACTGTAACGCTTCTAATTTCAGGTTTGATTTCACAGTGCAGCACAAACTCCGACACAAAGATAGTTGCATTGCTCATCTCTTTTGGTTCCTTCTTTAAACTGTAACAATAAAAAAAACAATGTGAGACATGCATTTAGTTGCAGTATCTTGTACAGTAAAGGAGTAAGTGACTGAATAATGCAAACAAGTACATTAGTTCTTGATTTTATGTAATACATTCATCACATATGTGCGTCTGTGGATCACTCTTTGGGTTCATCTGAGGTATGTACTACCACCCTGAATTGAGAGGGGTGCCGCCGCTAACTTGCGATCCTCTGCCTAAAAATCCTGCAACTAGTGGAAGTAGGCATTCTTTGCTAAACAGAACACACCACAGGATGGGACGGAGCTCCTATCTGGTGATCAAAGGACAACCAAATACCTAACCTGATGGCTTTTCTTTTCGTTTGGACTTTTCTGTTATCCTTTCGCACTTAGTAGACATTTTTCTTTTCCTCTACTGTAATGACATCACTCGGGGTTTGTCACTTAGTGACCTACAGTCACCCGTCCATCCAATATCCAACCCGCTATATCCTAACTACAGGGTCACAGGGGTCTGCTGGAGCCAATCCCATCCAACACAGGACACAAGGCAGGAAACAAACCCTGGGCATGGCAGGACCCACCCAGCCCACCGCAGGACCTACAGTCATGTCTGTACAAAACAAGAACAATGTCAGGGTAAATTAAAAGCAAACAATAATTCTTTTTTATACAATCAAAAGATTTAATGGAAATATATTTTTAAACCTGCATATTCAAAAATGTGGGAAAATAGTCCTGAAAACCTAATGAGAAAAAAATATCAGAAGCCTGAAAAAAAATGATATTTTTCTTTTCATAATTTACTTACCCCATGTGGGTTGTAGTGACGGCTAGGAAAAAAATGTAATCTTGAGTTAAGTCAGTGTTTCTCAACCTTTAAGTATTTGCGACCCGAGTTTTCATAACAGTTTTAATCTCGCCCCCCCTAACGTTTTTTGAAAGGAGCCCAATAATACCAATTTGTTCTTTTTTAATTAATGATATATCATAGATGCATATTTTATTATACCTACTTAACTTTTATTGACATTTATCTAACTCTATATTTATTTTTCTAGTATCAGAATGTAGTTTAAGTTAATTTGTTTGGTTTCAATAGATGTATTTTTTCATATTTTAGATTCTTGTTTTCTTTTTTTCACATCTTCACGCACCCCCTTTTTGTTACTTCGCAACCCCCTAGGTGGGCCCACCCCACAGTTTGAGAACCACTGAGTTAAGTATAGAGGTAAGAGATAAGTAACTGACCGATTGAATGTTAGTCGAAAGTGATTAGTGCTGGAAAAGTTCACGTTACTCATGTACACATGTCAAGTAATCCAGTTGTATTCTCAAAAGAGACAAAATGCATGCATTTTTACTAAAATGTTGTTTTATGAATTCTTATAGAAAATCAGACCAAATGAGCTTTTGAATTGAAGACCCATCCTCTTCCCCTCATTCATTGGTCAAGAGTCCTGACTTCAATTCATTTTGAGTAACGTGAGATTTTTCTACAGATGTTTTAAACAAAAGCGAGTGCCGTTGTGAACAAAGCAGCAAGTCTTCTCTCTGACACACTAACACTGAGGACGTTCAGCCAATGAATTATTCAGCAGAAATGCGTGAAGAAACACATCTGGAGGTCCTTTATAAGATCTACAGTATCTATTATATAGTGTCTTTCACATCTATCTATCTGTCTCTTATATAGTGTATTTCACATCTATCTATCTATCTATCTATCTATCTATCTATCTATCTATCTATCTATCTATCTATCTATCTATCTATCTATCTATCTTTTGTTTGCTGTTGTCCTGTAATCATCACCATTGACTCACATTCTATCAGAAACTTTATTATTTCTGATCTGCATGACAACATAAAGTTTAACAATTTTCTTGTCCATCACTTCAAAGTACAAAGGGTAAATATGAAATTGAAAATTATCGTTTTAAAGTATAAGGTAAAGTACCCAAAACAACTGGAATTGCAAAAAAAAAAAAAAATACTTACTGAAACTGTTGTCTCCTTCAAAGTACTCTGTGAATGAATACACTTGTCCCAATGGTTTTCCCACTGGTGGAAAAAATTTTTGGAATTGCTGAAGAGGAACGTTGTCCAAGGCCAGCAGTGATTTTTCTTTGACTTCCTCCACGGTTCAAAAACTCTTTCCTTGGAGTTCTTTTTTCTTATGCGGGAACAAGAAAGAGTCTCACGGAGCAAAGATCAGGCGAGTAGGGAGGGTGGCAAGAACTCCAAGACACACAAACCAATTCAGAAATCTCTTCAATTGTCCAATGACGATCTTTGTAAATTGCATTGTGAATTTTTTCGAGATTTTTGTCGTTCCCAATTGTGGAAGGTTGGTCAGATCCGGATTTGTCTTCAAGTGACATTTCCCCTCGTTTGAAATGTGAAAACCACTTTTAATTAAAGTTTTTTCTTTAAAGAAGTTTCAATCATCACTACAGTTTTGGCAGCTATTTTCCCTAAGAAATAACAAAACTGAACGCAGATTCGTTGTTCTTTATGATAACCCATCACAAAAATCGCAGAACATGTTTAATAATCACCAAGAAAAACTGACATAGAATTCTGTATGCACAATACAGAGCAACACCACAGACTGACACAGAAAACTATAAGTATGCTACACTTACAGCGGTGAAATTCACATCTAAGTCGAGATTGCGCGTCAGGTACAGATTCCAGTTATTTTTGGGTACCCCCTCGTATGTTAGGGGTTAGTGAATAAGTGAAGTTTGTGAGGATTTTCCAGGATATGTATGAGGTAGTGAGGACTCAAGTTAGAAGTAGTGTTGGGTAACAGACAAGACCTCAGTTCAAGCAGGTCTGCACCAGGGATCTTCTTGAAGAGCTTACCTGTCTGATCTTCTTATGAATGTGTTGAGACATGAGGTAAAAGACCAGTGTCCCTGATGTAGGCTTTGTGCTGATGACATTGTGATAAGTAGCAACAGAAAAGAGGAAGTGGAGAGGAAGTGGGAGGAATGGAGAAGGGCTTTAGAAGATAGGGACTGAATTTAAATATGAAGAATACAGAATATTTGAGGTTTAATGATGATCAGGATTTAGATGTTAGTCTGCTTAGAGAGCGGATAAATTTAAACATCTAGGATCCATAGTAGAGCAAGATGAAAATTAAAAGCAGAGATAACCCTTTGAGTGCGGTGTGTGTGGACCAATTGGAAGAAGGTATCAGGAGTATTGTGTGATTGAAGAATTAAGGCTCAGGATAAAGGTAAGATGGTGGTAGGACCAGCAATGATGTATGGAGCTGAGACATGGGCAATAAAGGGAACACAGCAGGAGAAGAAGTTGGTTGTGCCAGAAATGAGAATGTGGAGATGGATGTGTGAAGTTATAAAACAGGACAGAATAAGAAATGAGACAATCAGAAGATCAAGAAAAGTGGGAAAGATAATGAAGAAAGTACAGGAAAGTAGGTTGGAGTGGTGTGGACATGTGATGAGGAAGGATGATGAATATGTGAGCTAAAAGAATGATGGGAATGGAATTACAGGGTAAAAGAAATTGAGAGATCCGAAAGCAGAAATGGGCGGATACAGAATACAGAATGGATACTGGGGAGGAAATCCAGGACCGATCTGTTTGGAGGTTGATCAAGGACATCAACCCCACATATGTCAGTTTACAACCTGCTTAATCCAGACCAGGGTTACAGTTGATGGCTGGAGCCATTCAGCTAGCATAGCATGCAAGGCAGAAAGAAACCCTGGACAGGGCACTAGTCCATTGCAGGGCTCAACCCCACACAGAGGTGGGAAACAAAGAAGTAGAAGAAGATGGTATATTTGTTATGTTCTAAGAATGCTTATTTTAATTCAGGAGGGCATATCACTAATTCAGGAAAGCCAGATCACCCAAGAGAAAACCCACCCAGACATGGAGAAAATGTACCCATCCATCATGGGCAACAAATGGGATGAAGGATTCAAACCCAGAACACTGGATCTTTGAATCAGCCTCACTAACCATTGTGCTTCTAATTTGCCATTATTGAATATTTATCGATATGAATCAATGATATGTAACACCATGCAACTTAAGTACTTAGCCATTTTCTGAAGGTGCTTCCCAATCCTGGCATGATGCAGAGTGCTGCCCTTCACCCATGTACTGTAAATCATAACTGCTAATTCCAATACGGGACTGCAGTGGGTTGGCATTAATTGTGGCAGCATTATAGAACCAAATCCTTGATGGTCCTTGTCACACTGACCTAGTCTGTATTTAGCAAGCAATGTAACGTGCAAATATTTGGAATTCTGGAGGAGAACCCATATGGACCCTAGAAGAACCTGCAAAGTCCACACAGACAGTGACTGAGATTTGAGTTCACTCTCCTAGAGTTGTTAAACTGCCCTATAAATCAGTCTTTACTTTGAGAACACTCCCAGCAGGCTCCTTACAAAATACAGAATTGGTGAAGAATGAACAGAGCAATAATCATAAAAATAAATGATAAACAAGAGTGTTTTTCAGAAATAATAAATTATGACTTCAACCTCAGCTTTACGAGTTAGTGTTTAGCTTGTTACATACCTTCAGAATGAAATCCTTTCAAAACGGCCAGGGCACTCTTCCTTCCAATGTTGGTTTAAGTCCGATGTCAGCTAACAAGTTCAACATACACACAAGCTTTGTTCATTTATTTTACAACAAATTTATTTGATCTCAATTTTAAATAGTTAAGTCAGCACTTTAGCTTTGCCACGCTTTTTGAATTCTTCTGTTTAAGCTACACGTATATTGCATTTATTTAACAATGGTGCTGATGATAAAACGTTTCCTACTTCCTAAATTCACAAGCCTCATGTCAAGTTTATGTATCATGGAAGCTTTCTGTCCTTCCCTTTGGAAATCTTTACATAAACAGCACAGGCATGAAGTCCTCAGGGATCACAGCTGAAGCTCTCTGCAGATTTCCACATTTAAAGCTGTTGCAAGCCTACACTTTAAAAAAATGGACACAAATCTACCAGCACTTCATCCTAATTAGAACTGGGTAGCCCAATTAAAGGAGCTCATTGTTATCAACATCATTTGGGCTACCTTATCCAAGGCTGTGTACAAGATCAGAATACATTATGGTTGTGTTTATGTATTTCTTTTTCTTTTTTTTTATACTAGCTCGCTTTTTTTTATACTAGCTCGCTTTGCTTGCCAACTCCTGAGTTTGTTTTTCCGGAAATATAATTTACAATTGTTTTTATCACGGGAATTGTTACATATGCATTATGTTCACTTTTACTTTAAAACTTCAGTAAAAACAATATTTGGAATTAACTTTTCTGATATAATTTTTTATGGTCTTCCACTGTTAAATTTTCATCTGCTGTTATCTGTTTCTTTTCATCTGATTTTTCTATTTCTTCTGGAAGTCCAAATTGCTGCATCGTTAAATCTTCTGCTTCTAACATTTCTTTGATGATCAAAAGAGCCGTTTTTTTCATTCGACTTTTCGATAATGTTCCTTTGAATGCTTTCCATAATTGTAAAGCATCAACTTCACCCGTCATAATTAAGTAGACGAAGAAGAGTATTCATTTGTCAGACATCATTAAAGAAGCAGCATCAGACATCATTTCAAACATATAGTCGTCTAATTTACATAACCCAGCTGCTCGTGCCGCTTCTTGAAAAGTATCGTACTTAGTTCCATCTATAATTATAACATCTTCATATGACGTTGCTCCTTTCGATTCACGTAACAACAATTTTAAATGAAACCATTCAATTTCTTTAGGTGATTCAATATTTAATCGAGCAACACTTTTGCAATTAATTTTTCTTGGATGCCACACTCTTTTTTGTTACTGCCATGTGTAATGTTGAGGAATTTGTGCATACGTATATGCTTTTGCATCTGTTTTATTAAGTTCAAAATAAGCCAATAATTTTGTATTTCTGTTTTTCGCTACCTCTAAAGCTTCTGCTTCTTTGTCCTCTTTAAATTGAATCATATTCTGATCTGGTAAATGAATCGGTAATAATGATAACGCCGACTCCATATTTCAATTTTTTTCTGACGATTTCAATAGTTTCTAGGAGCCCGGGCTTTTTACAGCACAGGCTTACACATCTAGACTATAATAATCTTGAATTAGCTGAAATTAAAGATACAGCAGGAAGACTTGTGTCTTTTTAAAATGAGGACTAGAGCTGATGCTTGTTGACAGGAGCATTGAATGAATGAACATAAAAGAAAAAGAACCGGCCATCGTCATTGGTAAAGACGCTATTATGGAGCTACTTAATGTCAGCTGCTTTGAACACACACTCACTTTTGTATTGCAGCCTGTTCCAAAAACTGTCTGCTGGATTTGCTGAGTGAGGTGCATTGTTGGGTTGCTTATCTTTAGTGTCTCTTATTGTTACAGATAAAAACTGCTATTTAGTCTGTTACTTTTTGGGCACGAGGTGACTTAAACAGAGGCTCGGTAGGCCGTCTGCAGTGCAGATTGTTTAGGCTCTACTCATTTGGATGACAACTGAGACATAACGTTCTGGGAGACGTCGGGATAAATGATTTCTGAAATTGATTGTGTTACAGACTCACCTCGACGCACAGCTTGGACTCTGGAACCAATCTCCTTGAGAGGGGCTGGACTCTATACCACTCTGGAGTTGCCCCCGGTGAGAGGCGCCCGGGTGTGGGTATACTTATTGCCCCCCGACTTGGAGCCTATACATTGGGGTTTACTCCGGTGGACGAGAGGGTAGCCTCCCTTCGCCTTCGGGTGGGGGGACGGGTCCTAACTGTCGTTTGTGCGTATGCACCAAACAGCAGTTCGAGTACCCACCCTTTTTGGAGTCCTGGAGGGGGTGCTAGAGGGGCATACCTTCTGGGGACTCCCTCGTTCTGCTGGGAGACTTCAATGCTCACGTGGGCAATGACAGTGAGACCTGGAAGGGGCGTGATTGGGAGGAATGGCCCCCCGATCTGAACCCGAGTGGTGTTTTGTTATTGGACTTCTGTGCTCGTCACGGATTGTCCATAACGAACACCATGTTCAAGCATAGGGGTGTTCACATGTGCACTTGGCACCAGGACACCCTAGGCCTCAGTTCGATGATTGACTTTGTGGGTGTGTCGTCGGACTTGCGGCCACATGTCTTGGACACTCGGGTGAAGAGAGGGGCGGAGCTGTCAACTGATCACCACCTGGTGGTGAGTTGGCTTCGATGGTGGGGGAGGATGCCGGTCAGGTGTGGTAGGCCCAAACGTGTTGTGAGGGTCTGCTGGGAACATCTGGCAGAGCCCCCTGTCAGAAGTAGCTTCAACTCCCACCTCCGGCTGAACTTCAACCACATCCCGAGGGAGGTGGGGGACATTGAGTCCGAATGGGCCATGTTCCGTGCCTCTATTGTTGAGGCGGCTGACCGGAGCTGTGGCAGTAAGGTGGTCGGTGCCTGTCGTGGCGGCAATCCCCGAACCCGTTGGTGGACACCGACGGTGAAGAATGCCGTCAAGCTGAAGAAGGAGTCCTACAGGACCCTTTTGTCCTGTGGGACCCTGGAGGCAGCTGATAGGTACCAGCAGGCCAAGCGGAATGCGGCTTTGGTGGTTGCTGAGGCAAAAAACTCGGGCATGGGAGGAGTTTGGGGAGGCCATGGAGAATGACTTTCGGACGGCTTCGAGGAGATTCTGGTCCACCATCCGGCGTCTCAGGAAGGGGAAGCAGTGCAGTGTCAACACTGTATATGGTGGGGATGGTGCGCTGCTGACCTCAACTCGGGACGTTGTGGGTCGGTGGGGGGAGTACTTCGAAGACCTCCTCAATCCCATTAACATGCCTTCCAATGAGGAAGCAGAGCTGGGGACTCAGAGGTGGGCTCCCCCATCTCTGGGGACTGAGGTCACCGAGGTGGTCAAAAAACTCCTTGGTGGCAGGGCCCCGGGGTGGATGAGATACGCCCGGAGTTCCTCAAGGCTCTGGATGTTGTAGGACTGTCTTGGTTGACACGCCTCTGCAACATCGCATGGACATCAGGGCAGTGCCTCTGGATTGGCAGACCGGGTGGTGGTCCCCCTCTTTAAGAAGGGGGATCGGAGGGTGTGTTCCAACTACAGAGGAATCACACTCCTCAGCCTCCCTGGAAAAGTCTATTCAGGGGTCCTGGAGAGGAGGGTCCGTTGGACAGTCGAGCCTCGGATTCAGGAGGAACAGTGTGGTTTTCGTCCTGGTCGCGGAACAGTGGACCAGCTCTGTACCCTTAGCAGGGTCCTGGAGGGTGCATGGGAGTTTGCCCAACCAGTCTACATGTGTTTTTGTGGACTTGGAAAAGGCATTGACCGTGTCCCTCGGGGAATCCTGTGGGGGGTACTCCGAGAGTATGGGGTACCGCCCCCCTGATAAGGGCTGTTCGATCCCTGTACGATCGGTGCCAGAGCTTGGTCGCATTGCCGGCAGTAAGTTGAACCTGTTTCCAGTGAGAGTTGGACTCAGCCAGGGCTGCCCTTTGTCACCGATTCTGTTCATAACTTTTATGGACAGAATTTCTAGGCGCAGCCAGGGGTGTTGAGGGGGTCCGGTTTGTGGGCTCAGGATTGGGTCACTGCTTTTTGCAGATGATGTTGTCCTGTTTGCTTCATCAGGCCGTGATCTTCAGCTCTCTCTGGATCGGTTCGCAGCCGAGTGTGAAGCGGCTGGATGAGAATCAGCACCTCCAAATCCAAGACCATGGTCCTCAGCCTGAAAAGGGTGGAGTGCCCTCTCAGGGTTGGTAGCGAGATCCTGCCCCAAGTGGAGGAGTTCAAGTATCTCGGGGGTCTTGTTCACGAGTGAGGGAAGAATGGAGCGTGAGATCGACAGGCGGATCGGTGCGGCATCCGCAGTAATGCGGCTCTGCATCGGTCTGTCGTGGTGAAAAAGGAGCTGAGCCGCAAGGCGAAGCTCTCAATTTACCAGTCGATCTATGTTCCTACCCTCATCTATGGTTATGAACTATGGGTAGTGACCGAAAGAACGAGATCGCGAATACATGCGGCTGAAATGAGTTTCCTCCGCAGGGTGTCTGGGCTTTCCCTTAAAGATAAGGTGAGAAGCTCAGTCATCCGAGAGGGGCTCAGAGTAGAGCCGCTGCTCCTCCGCATTGAGAGGAGTCAGATGAGGTGGCTCGGGCATCTGATCAGGATGCCTCCTGGACGCCTCCCTGGTGAGGTGTTCTGGGCACGTCTAACCGGGAGGAGGCCCCGGGGAAGACCCAGGACACGCTGGAGGGACTATGTCTCTCGACTGGCCTGGGAACGCCTTGGGATTCTCCCGGAAAGAGCTAGAAGAAGTGGCTGGGAGAGGGAAGTCTGGGCATCTCTGCTCAAGCTGCTGCCCCCGTGACCCGACCTCGGATAAGCGGGAGACAATGGATGGATGGATGGATGGATTGTGTTACAACAATAATTAACTTCTGAGCTACCATCTTACATATGACTTTGTTTTAATCCAGTTTTTCTTTACCAATGCACCGTTTGATTCTGGAGGTAGAGCACACATCTGATTTAAGTGTCTAAGAGGCTGATTTCGGTTAAAGAGGATACATCATTTCATGCCAAGTAATTAAGTGCTTGTTCCATAGAAAGCTTAAACAGGTGCAATAGTGCCATCTACTTGATCGGATGCCAAAAACAAAGATAGATCTACATATAGCAATTGAATAGGATAGAGATTCACAAGATCGATCTTGAGACTTTAAGAATCAATATTGGATTGTTTAACACTAGAATCCCTGAAGCCTACGAAAAAATCCATAATCCTGGCCACCTTAAATTCCTTCGCACCTCGTCATCAGCATCTTTTGTTTTGTAAATGTGTTGATCAGCACAAGCAGCAAGTAGCCTGCTGTCCCATCCCCCCCTTGACGAAGCTCAACTCAGGCAAAAAGTTCTTCCAGCTCAAGCCTTGATTATCTGAGTGTGAGGTGCCCGGAGTTATATAGGATAAATAATATATCGCCATTTGGAACACATGAATTTCATGTGTGTTCTGTGTCTACAACGATCTGGGTAAATGTAGGATGAAAGGAAATGCGAGAAATGCAAGAAATGTTGAACACGTAGCTAAAACAAAGTTTTCGCATATTATAGCATTAACGACAAAATTTTGACATGAAGTGTATAATGTGTGAAGACTGAAGTGTAAATATCAAATAAACACTTTCTCCAAAGGTACACATATAACAAAACAAGTGCTCTTTTAACAAGAATATAATCGAAGAAAAGAAATTCATTAGGGTTACAATGCTGACACAACCACTTGGGTGGTGCAGCGATAAGAACTGCAGACTCATAATCAAGAGGTCGTGGGTTCGATCCTGGCCTCTTCCCAGAATTAACATTTTGCTTAGTGAGCTGCTTAATTGTTACTATTACACAATAAAACATACATTTGATTTGAGGCTGTAACAGCCAGTGTAAATGTGTGGCACTTGTAAAGGTTAGCATTTTTTTTTCTTTTATTCATTTTTATTCTCTCTAGTCACATCATGCTCCCCCCAATCTGACACTGCTGTTTTCAACTAAAGATCAGAATACATTATGGATGTTTCCATATACTTTTATTATTTTCAAATTAGCCTCCAAAGAGTTTAAATTACTTTCTGAAAATCACACAGTGAATCAAAAGCTGAAATTGCGCTATCTGCCATGGATTTTACACTTGAAACGGCTTATAATTTTTAAGTTCTGTTGTTGTGGCTTGCTTGTTATGTCAAGCGGCCTCTGTATCCTGTTGTTCTCAGTTCCTTCTGACAGTACTGCCCCTAAAAAATATGAATATCCTAAGATGAGATGTACAAGTCCTGGTTGTATTGAACAATAAATACTTCCCTTACAAACTGTATCTTGATAGCATATTATTTCACTAATCTTCAATACATATTCAATTAAAGAAAAACAAAAAAGTGTTCAGACACATGCTGCAGCATGCCATAAAACCACTTCAGTATTTAAATAGATAGGTAGATAGACAGTCGCGTTTCTTGACACACCTCTGCTGAATAGTTATCTGAAAGGCCACCGTGCTGGTGTGTCAGAGAGAGGATGTGCAGCATTGTTCATAATGGCACTCCGTTTTGTTTTCATTATCTCCTTCACCGCTACCTCCAGCAGGTCCAGAGAGCATCCCATAACTGAGTCTGCCCATTTAATTAGTTTGTTGAATCAGTGATCTTTTCTTTCAGTGAAGTTACCAGCCCAGTACACTACAGCATAGAAACTTGCACTAGTCATTACAGGGTTGTAGGAGATGTGAAGGATGTGACTTCCCACATTAAAGGAATGCAATCTCTTAAGGAAGTAGAGTCCGCTCTGCCCATTCTTTTGTAGCTCATTTGTGTTATGAGATCAGTCCTACTTGTTATTAATGTGGAAGCCAAGTACAGTGCACCACATTCTCTCCTTGATCTTTGATGTGGAGACAGTCAATAATCCGTTCCTTGGTTTTTGCTGATGTTAAATTGCAGACAATTCTCAAAGTTTTCCCCCTGACTCCTCTTCTCTGTCTCATCTCCCTTGTCAATACACCCCTTAAATGCAGAGTACCCGTGTATAGTTTATTTAAAAAAAATACACTTACCCACATTGTAAGTGAAGCAGATCTCTGAGAAACAGCTACGGTGTTGGTATGGAGGCATGCCACAGGTGGAAAAACTGCCAGCAGGTACAACACGGGTGAAAAGACCTGTCACTTGTGTTGATCCTTGAGATCCTGGAGTTACATGGTGCCATACCAGGGAAGGACATTCGTTTGGCTTTGTGAGTCACAGCAGAGTAACCTGCTGATAATGGAGGTACATATGTATTTTCTTTGATTCAGTGTCTCCACTTTCCACCACTGGTCTGTTCCAATGCATTACAGATGCCCAGAGTTTCAGCGTGTCCAGAGGTGGCAGTGCATCTAACTATTGTAAGTATTGCTATTGTATGTTTTTTTAAATCCTTTCTAAGGACTTTGATTAAGTATTTTGTATTGGGACAGAGGGTTTTATATGGCAAAATGTTTGTATAAAGTGACCTGCCTATTGTGACCATTGACCACCTCTCCTTGATCCCTAAGAAGAAAATTATCTTGGCTATAGTGACCAGATAAATAAAAATAATTTGGGAAAACATAAAAATATGGTCCCTTTATTCTCTGTAGGTGTAGTAAATCATGTTAGAGCTTCTCGAAGGGATAGATTTCCAGGAAATCTACTTGAATAGTCCTAACTCCCAGCCCCTCTTCTTACCTTCGTTTACTTGTGGAATTTTTGTGCCATACTGTTGCCCTGAAATCCTTGAGCCGGTTTACTAAGCCAAAAAGGTCATGGGTGAAAAAATTTATAACAATACACAAAACAATTCAGACAATTAACCCTGGACACGTTTGCTGTAAAGAAGCAATAGTGTAAGTAAAATTTATATAAGCATATGATGACAGTTTTTAATAATTTTGAACATTCATTTCCTAGATCCTTCTCATGATATGTAGGTACCTTATGAACTTTTCCCATTTTGGACTTCCCTGCTGCAAGCTTCCTAGAATGTAGCACACCAGGACCATATCTTTCCCAGATAGTGTCTTAGAGGCTTCTACAATTTGATTTTGACTTGTGCATTCTTTCTTTTTTAAATATTGTTTTGAATTTTTTTTTTTTTTCAAAAAAACAATTAAAATTAAAATATTTTTTCTTTGTTTTTTACAGCTAATATGTAATGTTTTTAATAATTATTATTACTACCAGTCATGTACATATTGTATTTGTACTACATAAGATTTGTTCAATATGGTTTCTCGAACATTTTCACTGTATAAATAGAAAATTCCTATTTTTTCTTCAATATTAGTACTTTTTTTTGTTTTTCCTTGTTTGTTAGTAATAAATAATGTTTTCATGCTTCCCTTCGAATTTTTATTCTGTAGAGTCTTGATTTTTTCTTCCATATGACCTTCTTTGGTTAAGGTGACCACCTGCCTAAGGTGACCATTTTAGGTCAGTCCTTTGAGTGGTCACTATAAGCAGGTTTTACTCTATGTATACAGTATTTTTGAACATTTAAAGCTAAAGCCCATTTGGCCCATTGCAGACCAAAGCCAGACATCAGAGTAGACAGTAAAGCTGCCTGGGAGTGAGCATTATCTGGGCAGGCTAGTAGTTAGAGTGCCTTGCTTTTTGGCTCTGTTTTAGAGGCCTCATACCATTTTGCCATTTTTTTGTGCGTGTGAATTATAACAACAGTTTACTGATGACTCACTAATCAAAGAACAGCACTCGCTAAAGTCCGTCCTCTCAACATTGATGGATAAACCTTAAAAATAATAGTTAGATAGATAGATATCGATATACCCTTGGTCTTGAAATTACAAAATTAAATTGTTAACTCTAACCCATAATAGTGTTTCAAGGTATACTGTGTTGCCAATAGGGGGCGTTGCTGGACCCCAAACTCCAGACAGAACCACACAGACAAGTTCCAAGTGCAAAAGCAAGGTTTATTGTAATTGTAATACCTTACAAAGTCTTCCTCGAAACAGCAGCACAAGCTAAATACAATTCTTTTTCTCTCTCTTCCTTTCTTCTTATCCACTCTTCCTAGATGAGTTTTGGTTGTCCTCCACACCCGACTCCAACTTGCCTGGTAGAGGCAAGTGGCCTTTTTTTTATCTGTGACCTGGGAACACTTCTGGTGGTTTGACACCGACCTCTGGAATCACTTCTGGGTCAAACAAAAATTCCTCAAAGAACCAAGCAGGGCTGCCCAATGGGACTACAGGTCCTTTATTTCCTCCTCCTTTTTCTTTACCCTAACCTTCTGTTCAGGTTGATGGACTGGAACCTATCGCAGCAGGGACGCCAGCCCATGCATGGTGGCTATTACAACTAGTACTGAAAAAGTACTGACAAAAAAAATTTTAACAAATTTTTGTGCCGGAAGTAAATAGTTGCTTTCAAGCACTTTGTGCTCAGTCGTTTATTATTATTACATCATGGAGAAACCTGCTAAGACCGATGTGTCCCAACTCCAAACTCTTTGATGTATGTTAATTTGTGTATTTCATCAGGATCAAATCACCAAAGGGGACCCCCACCTAGTCCTACCTTTATATATTTATATTAACACGTGGGAAACTCTGAGGGGAAACTCTGCACCCTTCACACTCCTTGCCATTATGCATGGAGTGTGGTAGAGCAGTGAGGTGCGCATTTGTGTCATGAAGCATGGAGCTGCGTGTGTGCAGACTGCTGGTATCTGGTCAAGGGGGAGTTATCGTTTTTGTTTCAGTACTAAGGTTCAAAACTGATACTGATACAGAAGTCAAAATTGCAGTACCGACCCAACACAAAGCCATAATGAACCAGGTGATATTTCACATTCAACTTTAGTTTGTATGTCATTTATCCACAATGAAAGCAAATAGAACATTAGGACAGTCTAGATGAGAAAAGGCCATGTAGGCCAATAAAGCTCGCCAGCCCTACCCATTTTTCTAAAAAAAACATCAAGTCGAGTTTTAAAAGTTCCTAAAGTCCTACTGTCTACCACTTTACTTGATGTTATAGTAGGTTTTGTTATTTTTAATGTCACTGTTCTCTGTGCCCACTGTTATGGACTCATTCATACAGGCAGACCAAGTATGGTACACAGGGGCCACAGCATCTTCATTTAGAATTGCTGAGCTAAGCACAGGACTAGAGAACCTAAAGACAGACTAGTATATTTCTGTCCTCTGTCAGCACATTGTCCTTGTTGGGAGAATTAGAACTGTATGTAGGCATCGTGCTATTCCTGCATTTTTGAAAGTGGGGTTTGAGTCCTTTCCTGTCCTTGTTTGGATCCAAGAGAAGGAGCCTACACATGGAGCAACCAGAATATAAGGACGGACCTACGGCCAACACTTTGAAGCTGCCGGGCGGAAGATTATGTCTTCCGTCTTAGGCCGGGTGGAAGATTATGTCTTCCGTCCGGCTAAAAATCCTTTCAGCGTGGAAAACGAAAGATGGCAGACTGCTTTGGTCAAGCTACCCACATGCCTGATATGTCTGTCATAAGCTTCCCGTTTGTAATACTGCGTAAACCCGTCAATAAAGAGCTAAATTATCCTTTTTACTTCTCGTGTAATCTTGTAACCGTCTTATTGCATGCTGGAGGGGGATAATAACTTTTTATTTATAATTATTTAAATTCAGGTTAATTAAAATGCCGCAATTCAAAAGAACACATTTCCAGAGGGCTAATGCCTCTTAAGGGAACACTTGATCACTTATTCCATGTGTCTGTGGTTCTCTTTGCGAGGAAAAACTTACTAATAACTTTAACAAGTTCCCAACTGTGTCCTTGTGTTCTTGATGAACTCATTTTAAAATATCAGTCTCGATCAACTGGACTGATTCCCTTCACAATTTTGAACACTTCAATCACTCTCCTCTTAATTTTCTTTTCCTTAAATTGTAAAGACTCATCTCCCTTAATCTTTCCTCATAACTCATCCCCTGTAGCCCCTGAATCAGCCTGGTCGCTCTTCTCTGGACCTTTTCTAGTGCTGTTATGTCCTTTTTGTAACCTGGGGACCAAAACTGCACACAGTACTCAAGATGAGGCCTCACCAGTACATTATAAAGGTTGAGCAGAACCTCCTGGGACTTGTACTACACACATCAAGGCGCTATATAACCTGACATTCTGTTAGCCTTCTTAATGGCTTCTGAACACTGTCAGGAAATCGATAGCTTAGAGTCCACTATGACTTCTAAATCCTTCTCATAAGATGTACTCTCGATTTTCAGACCTCCCATTGTGTATTCAAACCTCCCATTTTTACTTGTTATGTGTAATACTTTACATTTACTGATATTAAATTTCATCTGCCACAAATCTGCCCAAGCCTGTATGATGTCTACAAGTCCCTCTGTGATAACTCAACAGATTCCAGATTATTTAGCAATCCACCTAGCTTGGTATCTTCTGCAAAATTAACCAGATTATTATTTATACTCCTATGCAAATCATTTCTGTATATTAAAAATAGCAGCGGCTCCCTCACCTTATCATATTCTTTACTCGTCACTTATCTTACACTTTAATGCGATGAAGCAAAATGTCCTTTTATGCATAACAACTTTCACTCTTTGGATGAATATTTAATTCTAATACATAGACTGTGCATTCTTTTTGCACAGAATTCATGCAAGTATACAACAAAATAATATACAGTTTGATGAGGTGCAATCACATCATGATATCGTGATTATTTTTAAGATCAAATCAATAAAGTCAGGTTGATTGTTATTTCCGCTCTATGGTTATGTTCGGTTGTCGATTTCCGGAGTTGTTCTCTTTCCAGTAAAAATTTTATTTATTGCGTTTTTCATTTCCTTGTTCCTAAAGCTGTAGATGATGGGATTGATCATTGGCGGGAGGATAGTAGCGACTATAACCAGAGTGTTGTAGGCTTCGGTTGACAACTTTACTCCTAATCCAGGAAGAATGAAAGCAGTCATCAGTGGTAAATAAAACAGCAACACCACAAGCAGGTGTGTGACAAGGACATCGAAGACCTTTTTCTTGCCTTCAGTCGATGAAATCTTAAGCGCCGCTTGGGCAATCTTGCCATAAGAAATGATGGTCAGTATCAAGGTTCCAGAACCATATGTAACTGCAATTGTTGAGAGAAAACTTAAGTATTTAGCATTGTCATTGCAAGAAACGTGAACCATGGTGGCATAGTCACAGAAACAGTAAGGTAGGACATTAGTGCGACAAAAGGAAAGTTCAGTGACAAATATCATATATACAGTCATTGGCATGCTTGAGATAATATTGCACACTAAGATGCCTGCCCACACAGTTCTACCCGTCACAAGCTGAGGGTATCTCAACGGGTAAATGACTGCAACGTAGCGGTCATACGCCATGAGAGTGAAGAGAAAGGCCTCTACAATCTCAAGATGAAAGACAAGAAACATCTGAACCAAGCAGGCACCATACGGCACCGGAGACGTGTCAAACAGAAGAAGAGCCATCATTTTAGGGATGAGGTTAGTGTTGTGTAGCAAGTCTATAACAGCAAGGGCACCAATGAAAAAAAACATGGGAGTTTGGAGATGGCGGTCCAGGATTATTACTAGTATGACCAAAAGGTTTCCAAAAACGGTCGCCAGATAAACAATGGCCAGGGCAACAACTGTAAAGTTTCTAATTTCTGGTCTGATTTCACAGTGCAGCACAAACTCCGACACAAGGACGGTCGCATTGCTCATCTCTGTAGGTTCCTTCTTTAAGCTGAAAGAATAAAAAAAAAGAAAAAAACGTGACAAATGCTTTTTAGTTACAGTATCCTGCATGATAAAGGAGTTAGGGAGTGAGTAATGCAAAGAAGTGCATTGGTTTTTGATTCTATGCATTACATTAGTCACCCATGTGTGTCTGTGGATCACTGTGGAGCCCATTCTTATTTGCAATGATGATGGACAGGTTCACAGACGAGATTAGACAGGAGTGCCCGTGGACTATGATGTTTGCTGATGACATTGTGATCTGTAGCGATAGTAGGGAGCAGGTTGAGGAGACCATGGAGAGGTGGAGATATGAGAGGAGAGGAATGAAGGTCAGTAGGATCACCAGACAGAATACATGTATGTGAATGAGAGGGAGGTAAGTGGAATGGTGAGGATGCAAGGAGTAGAGCTGACGAATGTGGAGTTTAAATACTTGGGATCAACAGTACAGAGTAAAAGGGAGTATGGAAGAGAGGTGAAGAAGAGAATGCAGGCAGGGTGGAATGGGTGGAGAAGAGTGTCAGGAGTGATTTGTGACAGACAGGTATCAGCAAGAGTGAAAGGAAAGGTCTACAGGACAGTAGTGAGACCAGCTATGTTATATGGGTTGGAGATGGTGGCACTGACCAGAAAGCAGGAGACAGAGCTGGAGGTGGCAGAGTTAAAGATGTTAAGATTTGAATTGAGCTGATCCTCTAATGTACTCATATCTAATCCTATCCATCTTTGTCACGCCCAAGTTGGACAGTTGGGAGACAATGTCAGAGAGGCAAGATTGCGTTGGTTTGGACATGTGCAGAGGAGGGATGCTGAGTATATTGGGAGAAGGATGCTAAGGATAGAGCTGCCAGGTAAGAGAAAAAGAGGAAGAAGAAGAAGAAGAAGTGTGTCTGTGGATCACTCTCCAGGCTCATCAGAGGTATGTACTCCCACCCCAGGTCAAATGGGGGTGCTAGCACTAACCTTTTCCTCTTCTGCTTCAGAGAGGACTCCACCCTTACCGATCCCCTGCCTATAAATCCCGCAACCACCAAAAGTAGGCATTCTTTGTTAAACAGAACAGACCACAGGATGGGACGGAGCTCCTATCGGCTGATCAGAAGACAACCGGATACTTAGCTTGACAGCTTTTGCTTTAATGTTACACTTAGGCCCTTAGCGTCCTTTATTTTTCTTGGCTGGGTTAAATGGGGGCAGCCAGGCTGGTGCCCCAACGTTTATTCCTGGGTCTTGTAGTCATTTTACTCGACCGCACTTTTAACAAATAATGTCATGCAATAATCAAAGTGAAATATGATACTTGTAACCATCGTCAGATATTATTACCTGTAAAATGGTAGTGTTCTGCCAAGAGCTGGAAAACAGCAGGCCACAAAGGCATAATAATAACAATAGGTCAGGAAAACAAGTATAATTTAAATCAAAAAAAATCAAGTCAATCAAATCAGTCTAAACCCAAAATGTTACCAAACTCAAAATCAGAACACTGTGGTAAGTTCATTAAAAAGGCCTCTGTCTTCATTTTGGATGGAGTGGTGACTCTGTGGCTAAAGCTATGTGTAGGTATCTGGAAGGTCTTCGATTCAAATCCCATTACTTTCAGAACAGTTGGGCATCAAACCCTACTCTGTTGGGCCCTTAAGCAAGGCCTTTAATGTGAAAATTGCTTCAGGGGCGCTGCACAATAGCTGAGGCTACACTCTGACCCACCAAGGTCATGCGAAAAGACATCTTCATGAGGACTAATAAAGTATATGAAATAAAATAAATCCATTACCTGAAACACAATTTCAAACTGAATAGTCAGACTTGGTCATAGAATTTATGAAGTCAGTAGCTTAGAAACCACAACCCTTTGTCAACCAGGCGCTGTATAGTCATGTCTGTACACAAAATGTCAGTGCCCATGACAGTGTCAGGATAAATTAAAAACAAACAATAATTCATTTTGATTGCATCACATGATTTAATGGAAATAATTCATTAGATTTGAAAGCTATTGAGAAAAAATATCAGAAGCCTGAAAAAAATGATATTTTTTATTTCATAATTTTCTTATCCCATTAAATTTCAATTTAATGTTTTTATGGGGTACAGAGATAAGTAACCTTCTGATTGAATGGTAGTCAAAAGTGGTTAATGCTGGACCACAGCAAACAATATAAAAATGTCCTTTAAAAACATCTCACGCTACTCGTGCCCACATGTCAAGTAATCTCACATCAGTCACAAATGCATGTATTTTTACTAAAATGTTGCTGAGTGAATACAGTACTTCTGGAAATTAAGAGCAAAACATACACAAGGGATCAAACTTCTGAATTGAAGACCAGCCTCTTCCCCTCATTCATTGGTCAAGAGTCCTGTCTTCAATTCAATTTGAGTAACATGACATTTTTCCACAGATGTTTTAAACAAAACTGAGTGCCATTATGAACAATGCTGTACACCCTCTCTCTGACAAACGAACACTGAGGACGCTCAGCCAATGAATTATTTATCAGAGAAACGTGAAGAAACCTGACTTGGGGGCTCCTTTATACCAACAGCAACATGTCTGTATGGCACCTCACTGGGACTGCAACTGACGAGTCATTCATTCAGTCATTCATCTGAATGTATACATATTTATTTATTTATCTATTTGTGTATTTATTTATTCAAAGAGCTTCTGTAAAAAGCCAAATTTCCCTTTGGGACAACTAAAGTATCTATCTATCTATCTATCTATCTATCTATCTATCTATCTATCTATCTATCTATCTATCTATCTATCTATCTATCTATCTATCTATCTATCTATCTATCTATCTGTCTATCTATCTATCTATCTATCTATCTATCTATCTATCTATTATATAGTGCCTTTTACATCTATCTATCTATCTATCTATCTATCTATCTATCTATCTATCTATCTATCTATCTATCTATCTATCTATCTATCTATCTATCTATCTATCTGTTGTTGGCTGTGGTCCTGTAATGGTCACCACTGATTCACATTCAATCAGAAAGTTAGTTATCTCTGTTCTCCATGAAAACATAAGATTAAATTTTCCTTGGCCATCACTTTAAAATAAATAGGTTAAATATTAAATTGAAAAATATATATTTTTTACTGAAGTATTCCTTTAAAGTATGTAAGGAGTGAGTGAGTGAGTGAGTGAGTGAGTGAGTGAGTGAGTGAGTGAGTGAGTGAGTGAGTGAGTGAGTGAGGACTTGGGTTCAAAGCAGTGTTGAAGTAACAGATGAGACCCCAGTAATGGAGAAGAAGTTAGATGTGGAAGAAATGAGAATGTTGAGATTGATGTGTGGAGATACAAAAAAGGACAGAATAAGAATGACAGAATGAGAAAATTAAAGTATAAAAAAGTGGGGGAGATATCTAAGAAAGTACATCTAAGCATGTTGAAGTGGTGTGGACACATGATGAGGAGAGACAATGAATATGTGGGCAAAAGAGTGATGGGAATGGAAGTACAGTGAAGAGAAAACAATGGAGGCCAAAGCAAAGGTGGATGGATAAAGTAAAAGAAGATCAGAAGCAAAAGGGTCTGACTGGTGAGGAGGTGCAGGACTGTGCTGTATGGAGACAGTTGGTCAGGCGCATCAACACCACATATGTCAATTTCCAACCTGCTCAAAACAATCCAGACCAGGGTCACAGTTTGGAGCCTATCTCAGCTAGAATAGGGCACAGAGCATGAAGAAACCCTGGACAGGGCACCACTCCATTACAGGGCCTCAACCCCACATAGAAGTGGGAAAAGATGAAGAGGAAAAAGAAAGAATAGAGGAAGATGATATATTAAGATTGCTTATTTTAATTCAGGAGGGCATATTACACATTCAGGAAAGTCAGAGCATCCAAGAGAAAACCCACCCAGACATGGAGAAATGTGCCCACTCCTCTTGGGCAACAAATGAGATGCAGGATTCAAACCCAGAACACTGAATCTGTGAAGCAGCCACACTAACCGTTGTGCTTCTATGCCAGCCTAATTGCCATTATGGCGTATGTATCGCTATTTATCAGTTATGTGTGACAACATGTAGCTTAAATACTTTGCCATTTTCTGAAGCTGCTCCCAATCCTGGCGTGAGGCAGAGTGCTGCCATTCATACATGTAAATCTTCTGTTCATTTTCAAACCCACTTATTCTGATGGGTTGGCATTTATTGCGCCAACATTATACCGTGTTTCCCCGAAAATAAGCCCTAGCATGATTTTTCAGGATGCTCATAATATAAGCCCTACTCCGAAAATAAGCCCTAGTTACGATCCTGCGCAGGAGAAGCAATAAATGCCTACTGCTACCGTATGTACACAGGAAATAATACCGGTATTTTGACCCCCGACAAGATGAGTGCAAAAAGAACGAGCTAGTTTGTCAAGTACAAGAAAGTAATTGCGGAGGAGTCCCAGGGCAAAAATCTTACTGCTTTCTGCAAAGAGAAGTTGGATATCCGCATGCACTACAAGCAGGTTACTTGGACAAGAGGTGCTCATTTAAGGAAAGCTCTATTGCTAGACATGAGCGATTGGGGCCAATTGTTCTAAAGGAAATGGAGTCGCAAGAAATTCATAATGGAATTCGGGGTTTGGAGAGTTATGATGATGTTCCAGAAGATGATGACATGACTGTATTTGAATAAATGTAGATTTTTGTTCCAGAATACTAGGGGGTTGTGCCCTCGGCTCACTTCACTTGCCCACCCCCTGGGTCGCACTGCATGCCAGCCACTTCGCGTCTCTGCCACTTGCGTTGTGATGGGGGGGTTGAATGCAAGATAAGGAGACGCGGTGGGATCAGCCACTGTCTTACTGCTGTCATGCTGCGTGTCGATCATTTAAAAGCCTGTGCAGCAGCTGTCCTTTTGTCTCACTGCCTTGTCTTGTGGGTCAGTAAAGTGTCTCCGAGAAAATCACGTATTGTCTCCTTCCAAGCCTTCTAAAAATTTTTTTTATAATAGAGAGAAATTTAAAATTTTGTTCATGGGAAAACAATTCATCCCCTGAAAATAAGCCCTAGCGCATCTTTTGAAGGAAAAATTAATATAAGACCCTGTCTTATTTTCGGGGAAACACGGTAGAACCTAATCTTCAAAGTCACACCGACCCAGTCTGGATTTAGGGAGTAGTCTATTGTGCAAACATTTGGGTTTTTGGAGGAGAGTCCATATGGACCTTAGAAGAACATCCAAACTCCCCACAGACAGCAACTGAGGTTTGAACTCCTTGAGTTGTAAAGCAGCCCCGTAAATCAGCCTTTACTCAGCAGGCTCCTTACAAAAAATAAAATTGGTGAAAAATGAACAGAGAAATAATCATACAAATAAATGAAAAACTTCTCAGAAATAATACATTATGCCTTCAACCTCAGTTTTTGAAATTCTACGAGTTAGTGTTTAGCTTGTGACGTACCTTCAGAATGAAATCCTTCCAAAACAGCCAGGGCACTCTTCCTTCCAACTTTTAATTCAGATGCCACCTAATAAGTTCAACATGCAAGTAAATCTTTGTTCATCTGCTTTCCACATATTTATTTGATCTCATCATTAAATACTTCAGTCAGCACTTTAGCTTCAGTACGCTTTGTGAATTCTCCTGTTTAGGTTACACGTATGTTGCATTTATTTAACAATGGTGTTGATGATGAAAGTTTTGCCGCTTCTTAAAATCACAAGCCTCATGTCAGGTTTATATATCGTGGAAACTTTTTGTCCTTCCCTTTGGAGATCTTTACAAAAACAGCACAGGCATGGAGTCCTAAGGGATCATGGCTGCAGCTCTCTGCAGATTTCCACTTCTGAAGCTGTTGCCAGACTAGACACACAAATCCACCAGTGCTTCACCACAAGGCACAAATGCAGTTCTCAAAATGCATTAATTAGATCACGGCTCCCCAGACTAAACCCGTTTAGATTTATTAAGGTAAATTGGGCCATCTTATCCAAGGTGACGTTCATGATCATAATACATTATGAATGTTTCCTTGAATTTTTTTTTTTTTTTCAAATTGAACTCCGAGGAGGCTAAATGGTTTTCTCAAAATCATACAGTGAATCGAAACCTGACACTGAATCATTAGCCACGTTTTGAACACTTGAGACGACTCGTAATTTTTAGGTTCTGTAGCTGCCAATGCCACGTCAAGTGGCCTCTGTGTCATCCTGACAGCGCTGACCCTAAAAAACATGAATAGCCAAACACGAGGTGTCAAAAGCTTGACCATACAGAACAATTTCTTGGCAAGCTGTATGTTGTTAGTATATCGTTTCACTAAAAATGTTATCTTACATCTTCAATTAAAAAAAACAGAAAAGCGTAAATGTTACAATTTTTGATTTCTTTTTTATTATTATTCTGATACTGTTATTGCTGGTCTACCTACTGTATTTTATTTACCTGTTTTATTTTTTCATTGAGAGTTTAGTACTGTAGTTTATTTTGGACAAGCTTGAAAGAGATATACAGTGGGACCTTGGTTTGCGAGTAACTTGGTTTACGAGTATTTTGCAGGACAAGCTAAAATTTGTAATAAATTTTGACTTGATAAACGAGCGACGTCTTGCAATACGAGTAGTATGTATACGCTTTGTCTGCTGAGCGTCATGTAATCACAACTGAGCTGATGGTTCTTCTCTCTCTCGCTGCGGGATTGTGGGCAATCGTCTCCTATTCTCCATCTGAGTCGGCGTGCCTCACTCATATAGTCAATATCCATACGAGCGTATACTGTTTACTACAGCATTGTGTGTGTGTGTGTTGCGTGCGTACGTTCGCGTGTGTGCTGTGACGTGCGAGTCCCCGTCTTGCACCACCAGCTTTATTCAGCTTGAAACAGCAACAGCGCGGTTATTTATTGTAGCGGGATCTGCCACTCTCCTATACACAGATACAGCAGTTAGGCAGCGTCATGGCCAAGCAGTACTGTGCCCTGCGCATTTATAATGTTCCTTGTTCCTTGTGTCACCCATCGACGGCAGGCGCTTATAGCATGTCCGCAATCTTTTCGGATTCGCTTTTACGGCGAACTGCTACAGCACTGGGAGACTGCGATTGCTTTGGGACGCTCTTCTGCGTGTCGTCCCGTTGGGTGGAATCCCACAAGAGTTTAGAAACCCACTCACACCTGCCATGATTCTTTTCAAAGGTAAAGTGCAGGTTAATTTGTTTTATGTATTTTTACTTTATATTTTGTATTAATCATTTTTATATGAATAGTTTGGGGTTGTGGAATGGATCATCTGAGTTTCCATTATTTCTTATGGAGAAATTCACTTTGATATACGAGTGCTTTGGACTGCGAGCACGTTTCCGGAACGAATTATGCTTGCAAACCGAGGTTCCACTGTTTATTATTATTATTATGTTATATAAACATTATTATATTATGTTTATTATTGTTTATTATTTATTTAGTTGTCAAATAAATTAAAAAAATATTTGACAACTGCGGTGGGCTGGCGCCCTGCCCGGGGTTTGTTTCCTGCCTTGTGCCCTGTGTTGGCTGGGATTGGCTCCAGCAAACCCCTGTGACCCTGTAGTTAGGATATAGCAGGATGGATAATGGATGGATGGATGAAAATATTTGACATCACTTGCTTTACGTGTATCCTCAGTGTTCGTCTGACACCTTTCTTCAGTATCCTCATGTGTCTCAACCCGTTCTGCGTTTCCATAAAGTCTTATTCACAGACTCCATCATTTCGCAGTGCGTTGCTCACCTCGTGTCCACTTTTTGACTACCACCAATGGTACGGGGGCCGCATTACCTGCTGTGAAAACATCATTTGTATTCTTGGAAATACTTGCTTCTGTGCCTCTCCTCGTATCCTTGTGTATGTTTGACCAAACAACCACAGCAAAACTAACAAAATGTTAGGACTACAAAGCTGCCAGTATTTGAGAGAGACCAGAAGAGAGGGACCTACAAAAACAGGCAAGGGGTGAAAACTGAAAAGATAAGAAAAAGCTGTGCAACACGCCAAACAATGAAACACTCAAAGTCAAAAAGCAATGGCAAAGTTCAGGATAACATACAGAAAGAAGTTTCTGCAGAACAATTTGAAAAGGTTTTTATTAGCAGCTCCAGTACAATACAAAACAATACAATAAAACGTATTTACTGTTCTGTATAGCACTCTTCACTGTGTGTGGCCACAAAGCATGATGAACAATTCTCAGAGTTAAAATACAAGTATAGACTTGTACTTTACTTTTACTAACCGCAAAATACCGAACTAATACATAAATAAATGCAAATTTGTTAAAATGCACAAAGAACAAGGTAGAAACCGATTAAACATAAATGGAAACCAAAAATGTCTGTCCTTTAATTAACTGATCCACTGGTCAGTACAGACCAAAACTGTAAAAGAGAAAATGAAAAATAAAGTCAGAGTCCTGAAAACCTTGGCCAGCTGGCTGCCAACACGCTGTGACGATGCGGGTTCACTCCATGCACCCATGCAGCTTCAGGGAGCCTTTGAACCCTTCACTGTCGGTAATGTTACATATGAGCTAAGCAATGAGGCATGACAAATGGAGCAAGGGGATGATGTAATAGTGCAAAAGTGCTTTTATTAAAAACAGCAAACAAACAATCAAAAACAAAATATTCAAAATAAAGTGCAGTGCCTTCCAAAATATCTTCAATAAATAAATAATCCCATACAATTAAAACGCAGAGGTAAAGACCAATAAATAGAAAAACAGCAATCCTTTAAAACGAGGTTAAAACAATGCTGGAAGCAGACCCTTTAAAATCCAAAGCCCTGTGTCTTCCTTTATCTGGCGGCTCCCCTGCTTCTCCCATATGGGCTTCTCAACAGGGGAGTCGCCCTTCCTGCAGCTGACCTTACTACTGTCCACTCCTGCTGGTCGGTTCACATTACCGATACCTGGCTCCAGTAGGCTCCACCAAACAGTGACTTGGGATCCCCAATGACCAGGGCTCTCACGCTGGGGAATCCACGTCCCAAGTCCCGACTCCCACTGCCTGCTCGGCCTTACGCGGCCAGCCATCCTTCTTCACTGGTCACTCCAGCTCCTTGGTCGCTCAGCTGGAGTGACCGCTTCCTTCTGCCCCACCGAGTGTCGGCCAAACACTCCTGCTAGGGCTCACAGTCCAGCTGCCTGCCTGCCTGCGAGCACACACTCGCTCTCTCGCTCGCTCTCTCACACCGGTTCTCGCTCCATACTGCTTCCTGCTGTCTTCCACACTCCTGCAACCTCCATTTTCTTTTCTCTTTTTTCTTCTCAACCTTTTTTTAGCCGCCTCGCGCTTCTATTTATGAAGAGGAGCAGCCTCGGAACAATCACGGATGTGGACCGCTTCTCAACTGTGCACTTAGGTGAGTAACGCCCACATCACGAAACACCCCGGGAAACCGCTTCAGCCACACAACCACCACGCCCCCTCGTTAAGCCGCAAGGGCAGTGATTATTTATTTAAAAGTGGCCTTCCTGATGGGAGCTGTGGACCCGCAACACCACACACGCTCCTGGGTTTTCTATGGAGGAGTCTGGGCTAGCTGTCCGATCTGATGAGAGAATCTTTCCATCCCATGATTCCAATACTCCTTTATCCGAGGTGATTTTTCCATATGCAGGAGAATAGCCCGGTAGTAAAGCACCACATCCAGATAGTGAGAAGACAAACAGTATTGAAAATGGTTAGTAACGGTTTAAAATGTTATAACACTTGTATTTCTGTATAAATGTTTAACAGGTAGAATTGCAGCATGCACATCTAATCAGCAGCTCTAGTCAGGGTATGCCAGATTAAAATAGCAAGTCTTCAGGTGGGATTTCAAAGATTAAAAAGAGAAGGATTGCCCTTTTATTGCTTCATGGCAAAATAAGGTTAATGACCTTCAAGAACACACTTATGACAGCTATGTCTACTCTAACGACGTGTACTCAGAATGACGCTGAACGTACGTTGCCCTAAATAAATGGCCCCAAAATAATAAATATTTCCAAACATCGGCATAAACTATCTGAAAAATTAACAGAAGCAAGAATACTCATAACACCAATCAGACCAAAGAAAAACTGACCAATCAGATTTCTCAGAGGGATCAGACGCACACACACACACGCTCAAACATTAGAGTTTTATTATATACATAGATATTGATGTAATTTTCATAATGTTCATTTTTATTAACATTTTGCTTTACTCAATGCCCTCTAGTGGTCAACAACAACAACATCATTTATTTCTATAGCACATTTTCATACCAATGTAGCTTAAAGTGCACTACAAGGTGACAAAAGGAAAGTTATATGAAATGAAAAACATATAAGATTAGGCAATAATATTAAATAGTAAGTAAAAAGAAAAAGGAAAGGTCAGATGGCTGGGAGGACAAAAAAAACAAACAAACAAACAACAAGAACAAAAAAACTTGTTAGAAAAAAACAAAATCTACCAAAAGACTAACATAAATGCTCTTAAGTCATTTCTCTTGGTTTTCAGGCTTCACATGACAGCTGGGACTCCCGCCTTCAATCCACAATCAGATGTTAGTGGTGCAGATCACCACAGAACAACCGGAAAAGACAGCAGAGAATATCGGGGATTAGTACAAATGTGGACGTCTGAAGAATGTATTAATTCTATCAGGAGTACAACTGAAATGTAGCTATGAAAAAGCAATATTAAAATAATGAGTATTTAACCTTTTTTTTAAATGATCCACAGTATTAACCTGGCGAATTTCTATCGGTCATCTATTCCAGATGTTTTGCGCATAACAGCAAAAGGCCACCTCACCATTTCTTTTAAACTTGGCTCTTGGAATTATAAGCAGACCGCCATTAGAAGAACTAATGTTACGACTTGGGGTTTAGGGTGACAGCCATTCCAAAATATAGGATTATTTAAGTCTTTATAAACCATTAGCAGTATTTTAAAGTCAACTCTAAATGACACGGTAACCAGTGTAATGATGCTGAAACTGGTGAAATGTGCTCAGATTAAGATTATGGCTGCTACATTCTACACTAATTGTAATCGATTGATGTCTTTCTCAGGAAAGTGACCACGTTTGTTGCATCAATGACATAATGGTAGTTTTTTTCATAAATATGGTGGTGTCAGCATATGGAGTTTATCCCTTGGTGCATAAAAAGATTCTCTGCATTTTGTTTGTAGTTCAGCTCATGGGTTTTTGATGTTTGATGCTGGCTTCATTTTCAAGATTTCTCTTTTGGTTCCCCCCCTTTAAACTTGGCACTTGGCTTTCTTTTGTTATTTCATTTACAACCTTCTGCTATCTTACTATATGGCATTTATCATCTCCCAATCAGTTTGACTTCTATGGTCTTGCACCTATGGCACCTGGAGTCATACTCGAGTGACTAGGGTGAGGGACTGAGAGACACAGATGCCCATGTTGTGGGAAAATATAAAAGCTATCGATTCCAATGCATGCCAAAGTCCCAGTCCAGAGTAGTTCATTAAATTATCAATAAGAACTAGGGCTGCGGTTTGATTAAAAATGTAATCGAGATTAATCGCACATTTGAAATTTTGAATCAACATTAAATGCATATTAATCAAAATTGTATTCCTTCACGCATATTAATGATTTTCTATAAAGTAGACATAAGTCTAATTACTTTCAAATACAAATGTTTTAATAAACTCTTTCCTAGGCACTGCAAACTGACTGGCATCCTGTCTGGGGTTTATTCCTGGCTTGCGCTGTATGCTAGCTGGGATAGGCTCCTGCACCCTGGACCACAACCCCCATACTACCTGATTAAATTAATTAACTAATTAAATCCAGTTAGTTTGCTGAACAGTTTTGTGTGAAGCATGAATCAGTCAATAGAATAAAGTAAATATTTTTTTATATTTTGAGCCCATCACAATGAAACTTAGTCGACCACATTGATCAGTTCTGTCAAAAATGATATGAAGATGAAAAATAAGATATTATTGATTTTCTGACTATTTGTTTAGCTAATTGCATAAAATGACCAGTTTATTTACACTGTTCATTAGGGGTGTGGGGGTGTCTTTTTTTATTAACAGCATATCCAGATACAGAAAGCAAACATCCACCATTTAAAAACTACTTAATTTAATTTCTTACTACGTTACAAAATAATTCAATAAATATGTAATATAGTTGGGCGGCACGGTGCCGCAGTGGTAGCGCTGCTGCCTCACAGTTAGGGGACCCGGGTTCGCATGTTCTCCCCGTGTCTGCGTGGGTTTCCTCCGGGTGCTCCGGTTTCCTCCCATAGTCCAAAGACATGGAGGTTAGGTGGACTGGCGATTCTTAATTGTCCCTAGTGTGTGTGTTTGATGTGTGTGTGTGTGCCCTGTGGTGGGCTGGCGCCCTGCCAGGGGTTTGTTTCCTGTCTTGCGCCCAGTCTGCTGAGATTGGCTCCAGCAGACCCCGTGACCCTGTGTTCGGATTCAGTGGGTTGGAAAATGGATGGATGTAATATAGTTACTTATTATAAAAGGTAATACTGTAATTACTATTGCATTATTGTTTTTTAGTAATTTAGTAATATCCACCGCCTTTTTCCATCTTCAACACAAACTCTAAAGATTTGTGGTAAGACCATTAGCCTCTGCACCACCAAATCACACTGTTTCAAAATCCAGTGCCCTCTATAATGTTTGGGACGAGAACCATTTTTCCTTGATTTCCCCCTCTGCTCCACAGTTTGAAACTACAAATCAACCAATTCAGACTTGGACATCTTAAATTGGGACAGCTTAGCTATTAGCTAAACAAATGGGCTTGATGGACTGAATGGTCTCCTCTCGTTTGTCAAATTTCTGATGTTCTAATGTGCACATTGCAGACTTTAATTTAAGAGGATTCACACACATTTTGGTCACACCATGCAGAAATGACAGCACTTTTGAATAAATCAAGGAAAAATATGTCTTTGTCACACTCATTATCTATAGCAAATAACTGGATTAAAACTAAACAGATACTTTGTCTATTGGTTTCTGTTTCTAGATTACACACAGTGCACTGTTTTTGTAAATGGTTGCATGGTTGAGCCCTGCAAAGGACCGTGGTTTGCTTCTTGCCTTTTACCCACTGTTGCTGTGATACTCGCTGGTTCCTTGTGACCCCTAACTGCTGATTAAATGTGATCCTCAGCACATGCAGGCTCAAATACATTCCTACAACTTTCGTGTACATTTACCCAAGAACGGTGATTAGTGAAGCTGCTAACATCATCTCCAGAGCGATCCCAAAGCTTTTTAACTAGATAAAAACTCAGTGTATCTTCTACCAGTATGTCACTTGCAAATCTCGTCACAAAAGAGAGTGCTGTGAGAACACTGAAGGAGCTAATGAATCAAGAGCCCAAATCCCACTGAACTCATCTAATTGTATCTGTGTCCAACTTACTGCAATCTACAGTATTGTGAACCTCATGAGAACTGATGACTTTTTCAACATATTTGAACGGGCAACTATTAGATCTTCATGAAAACAGTGTCTATATGTAAAAGTGATCTACTTAAACAAATGACACCTACAGTTGACATGCTGTATTATTTCTAATAATCTAAATTTTCATAAAATTCAGATTTGTCACTTGGAAAAAGTAAACGTACTCCTACCTTACGTTCATCAGCACTTCAGAGCCATCAAATTACAGTTAGGTGTTCTGAGACAGAAGCCAATGATCAGAACCTCCTTGTGGAGTAGGCAGGTGGACCTGACCATCTTATTTAAAGTGCAGATAGCGAGAGTTTGGTTTTCTCTCTGCCGTTGATGTGTGTGGTGTCATCAGGCCAAGAGCTAAAGAGCTCTACAAGGCCCTCAGAAAAGAGGTTGTGGACGGTTAGGTGTCTGGTAAGGAATTTCCAAAGCTTTGAAATCAATCATTCCACCGTAAGGAAAATTTTCTACAAGTGGCATACGTTTCAAATGAATGTTAATTTGTCTAGGATGAGCTGGCGCAAGAGATGACCATTCTAAAAGAAGTCTTTAAGAACCATGAAATTTAATCGTGGGATCTGCTGGTGGCTTTAGTCATGGTGCATGCATCTATAATCAGAAAGATGTGATCTGCGACCCGTCTGATGTGCATGCATGACACTATATAAATAAATTTGAAACCACATAAACAGGCGACACAAGACATTCAAAACATGTATTTATTATTTTATTTTACCCACTACAATAATATCGTTCATTGTTGTAATAAATAAATAGAGATTAGGGTGCACATGATTGATAAATAGAAGCTGAAATAACCGTGGAGTAGATGTTCGGCTCCAGTTTTTAATGGATGCTCTCCACTTTGTGAGCATAAAATGTTTAGAAAATGGGCAGATGAACGTAAAACAGAGGGTGCTACATCAGGCAGGGTGACCGTCTCACATTGCTTGACTTGAGTTCTGGTGGAAGTTCTGTTTGTTAGACATTAGTAAGTTCTCCAAATGTTGGCAGTTTGGCCTAGTGGCAGGCACATTGGGTTTTTAAACAATAGAACATTGCAACATTGGAAGAATTGTGACGAGAACAGACCATTCAGGCAGCAACTTCTTCCATCTGATTAACCTTGAGTTTCAAAAACAACATCAAGTTGGTAATAGAAAAGTCTCTAAAATCTGTCTCTCCACCACACTGCTCCATCATTTATTTCATGTGTCTAGGATTCTTTGCGTGAAGATCCTTAACAAGTTCACAACGTTGTCCCCATAACCATGTTAGTGTACTCCTCACCAATCTCTCCCGTTACCAAACCTCATTCATTTCTGGTGACGTTTTTCACTCCTGTTAAAAGTCTGTGAATGCTGTTTTTTATCTCCTTGTTTCTGAAGCTGTATATTATGGGATTAAACATTGGAGGAACAATATTGCCAATGATCACCATGGTGTTGTAGGCCTCAGCAGACAGCGTCACTCCAGTTCCTGTCAATATGTAGGATGTCACAAGTGGAATATTGAAAAGTCCCACCACCAGCAGATGTGTAATCAGGGTGTTAAAAACTTTTCTCTTCCCATCAGCAGATGAGATCTTAAGAGCGGCGTAAGCAATCCTGAAATAGGAAAGTAAAATTAATGCAAATGGACAAACCCCAAAAACAATGGATGTGGTGGACACCATTAATAAGTATTTGGTTTCTTCATTGCAAGCAATTTTTACCGTTGTGATGTAGTCGCAGAAACAATAATTCAGAATATTGGTGTCACAGAAAGAAAGTTCTGTCACATAAAGCACATACGGCACGAGGAAAAGCGCCATACTGAAGTGTAGCAGCGTCACAGCCATCCATGCCGTTTTATTGGTGATAAGAGAAGGATATCGAAGAGGGTGGACAACAGCCACGTAGCGGTCACACGCCATTACAGCCAAGAGGAGGGATTCGACGGCCTCCAAATAATATACCAAAAGCATCTGAAATAAGCAAAGTCCATAGGAGGTAGCTGTCGAGTCCAAGAGAACGGCGACAATTTGCGGAATGATGTTGGTGCTGCTCAGCAGGTCAATTACTGCCAGAGTCGCAATACAGATGTACATGGGCGTCTGCAATCGATGATTCGTGCTGATGATGAGGATGACCAGGAGGTTCCCAAAGAGCGTCGCCAGGTAGACCATCACTAGAACTGGAGTTGTGTAGCTCTTCTGCTGAGTGTCAATTGCACAGTGCAGCACAAACTCTGACATGGACACCCACGTGTAGTTCATGCCCCGATTTCCACTTCTGGATACATGAAAAAAAGACAGAGAGAAAATATTGGCTGGGTTTTTTTCTGTGACTTGCTTTTTAATGAAACCAAAATTATTCTTCTTAATTATATATATATATATATATATATCTTGTGTATTGCACCTTTTGACTCTGGAGGATGATATTTCGTCTCACTGTGTACTGTAAGTATATTGTTAGGATGACAATAAAGCTCTACTTTATTTCCACTGACAGATTGAGGAGATCGTTCCTCCCCCAAACTATGTGACTCTTCAATTCCACCCGGGGGGGTAAACGTTAACATTTAACATTATACAAAGTCATTGTCTTTTTCTCACCTGCATTATTATCATTCTTTAATTTAATATTATTTATTGTATCAGTATGCTGCTGCTGAAAAATGTGAATTTCCCATTGGCATTAATAAAGTATCTATCTATCTATCTATCTATCTATCTATCTATCTATCTATCTATCTATCTATCTATCTATCTATCTATCTATCTATCTATCTATCTATCTATCTATCTATCTATCTATCTATCGACTTGACTTGACTTAATCCAAATCAAACACAATTCAAAGTATTTTTTAATGTGTTTTTTTGGCAAATGAATGAAACAAACTAGGTGGAATTTTATCAAACTAGGTAATGTAGATTCAGCTAAATGGTTACAGAGGGACTGGAGCTGCACACAGGCTTGGGCAGATGTGTGGACGATGATAATGTAAGTAAATGTCAGATATGACATCAGAATCAGAATTCACTTTTTTGGTCAGGTATACTAGTGTGTCTGTCTAGATCATATTGGTGCAACATACAAGGACAACACATAATACAAAGGATAAATATAAAAAGATAAATATAAAATGATTAAATATAATGCAAAAAAATAAAGAGATAGTAGGATTAAAATGTCCAGGTAGTCCAGTGGGCAGGTCTACATAGACACTGAGTAGAAGCTTGTTCCATGTGTCTATAATTCTCTGTGTGAAGAAAAAATTCCTAATGTTTGTGCGAAATTTGTCCAAAGTCACCGTCTTGATCCACTGGACTAATTCCCTTCATAATTTTAAACACTTCAGTCAGGTCTCCTCTTAATTTTCTTTCGTTTAAACTGTAAAGGCTCAGCTCTTTCAATCTTTCCTCATAACTCATCCCCTATAGCCCTGGAATCAGCCTATTCATTCAACTCTGGACCTTTTCTAGCACTTCTATGTCCTTTCATGTTTGTGATGTACCATCTGTTGAAATGAAAAATATAAATCATTTTATTACTGAATACATTCCAATAGATGGCACACCGCAAACGATAATATACACTGAGGTCTACGTTGATAAACTTAGATTTCAGCCCCTCTTAGTCGGGTAGCACAGTTAGTTAAATTATAAAATGAGATCCGCCATGCCTTTATTAATCATTTGCTTTGATGTTTCCAGTGAGATGCCAGGACCCTCTTAGCTGCTAAAGAACTTACTGACTTTCATTTCTGATTAATCAATGAAAAGGAGTGCAATAAAACAATTAAGCAGTAAAAAAAAATTGGTGAACGAGGAGTAAAAATATCCCAGCTGAATGAAGGAGAGGTGGAAATGGAAGTCCAAACAGATGAAAGAAGGACAGGACCAAAACATGAAAAAAGGAACCAGATTCTTTAAGAGAGCATACATTCCAAACTGGGTCAGAGGATAAAACCCATGCAACCCAGCTATGTAAATCATCTGGACAATTTTATATTGAATAAACGAGTAGAAATTTTGAAACAATTTTGGATCTCTTTAACACTAGAATTACCAGAGCCTACGAAAAAACTCGTAGATCCGTCCCACCTTAAATCACGTCTTAAATCCGTTTGCACCTCTCCGCCAGAGTCTTTTGTCATTTAATGTGCTGATAAACACAAGCTACTAGCAGCCAGCTATTCCATCCCCCCACCGACTTAGAACGAATTTCTCCTAGCTCATGCCTTGCCTTGATTTGATTATGTGGGATTGAAGTGGAGTTTTAGAGTGGAAATAATATAGTGTTATTTGGAATACACGCATTTCATGTGTGTTCCGTTTCTATAGTAGTCTGTGCAAACACATTTTTAAAACAGAAACGTTTTTCATATTCTAATAGTAAATGACAAAATGTAGGTATAAACTATATAACGTATGAAGCCTGAAGTCCATATATCAAAGAAACACTTTCACAAAAGGTACAAATAAGAGAACACGTGCGCTTTTATTCAAAAATATAACTGCACAAAAAAAAAAAAAAGCCGCGTTAGCATGCCACATTGACACTCTTACTACAACCGCCGTGGTGGCGTAATGGCATCAGCTCCTGACTGGGAATCAGAGGGTGGCGACTTCGAGAGTTGAACTGCTCTTATTCTTACAATTTTAGAATAACAACATAAATTTGATTTCAGTCTATAACAGCCGGTGTAACTTATGATACTGGTAAAGGTTAGCTTTTTTTTTTTTTTTTAATTCACTTTTCATTCTCGCAGTCGCATTCAGAATCAATCCATACAACCCCATCTGACACAGCTGTTTTCACATAAAAACACGCTATAGCTCTGCAGTGTACCGGCTGTTACAGACTGAAATCAAATTTATGTTGTTATTCTAAAATTGTAAGAATAAGAGCAGTTCAACTCTCGAAGTGGAGCCATGCGAGATCGAAGTCTCCACCCTCTGATTCCCAGTCAGGAGCTGATACCATTACGCCACCACGGCAGTTGTAGTACAAGTGTCATTGTGGCATCACTACAGATCACAATGTCAACATAAAAATTAAGATTTTTAAATTTGGGTGCAATAATTATAATACATTCGATTTTTATATCTTTTTTCTGTAATGTCTTTCAAATGCTTTCTGGCATTTTCTTGTTGATGATGTTACATATTTGATCTAATAATCAAAATTGAATGTACATTTAATAATTGATACTCTTTGATACACCTTGATCTTTTACCAAATGTGACTGTGTTGTCATTGTCTCAGTAATCCATGTAATAAAAACATTGATGTATGTCAGGATTGTCATAGGAAGACTTCTGTTTTAAGTGAATGAAGAAAATACTAACACATGTTCAAATAATTCATTATATTGCTCTTTTAGGTTCCTTGAAATTTACAAGAAAGAAAAAAAAAGTCCCATTACCTTTACAGCGTCTTCAAATGGTTGTCGCACAACTTCAGGGTCTAAGTCTCTTTTATAATCTCCTCACAAATTTTAAATATTAAGACATTGTGCGTCACTTACTCTTTTCGAAAATGTGCAATTGATCACTGTTATTAAAATGTATTGTTTTATTTGAATTTCCCTTCTAATGAAGACGACTTTAGAAACATGTTTGGTAACTATACTTCAGCAGAGAAATAATCATAACAGGAAAATCTGTGCTAGCAGTTCTGGTGTCACTTCAAGCCCCAAGAATTAGTCCAATTAGTTGAGTGTCAATGAAGAGTCCAAAGATAGTGAAGAGCTCTCTGCCGCTCCTCTCCTATTTAAACAATTTTCTTAAGTGGCTTTACATGTGCCGACGAGGGAAATTGAAGTCAGGAATAAATACACTGGGGCCGTGAGCCTGCTTCTGTGTTCAGTCTTCTGTAGACTGCTGTGATTTCCCCCTTGGGGATTAATAAGGTATCTATCTATCTATCTATCTATCTATCTATCTATCTATCTATCTATCTATCTATCTATCTATCTATCTATCTATCTATCTATCTATTATATAGTGCCTTTCATATCTATCTATCTATCTATCTATCTATCTATCTATCTATCTATCTATCTATCTATCTATCTATCTATCTATCTATCTATCTATCTATCTATCTATCTATCTATCTATCTGATAATTAGTGTCACAAATGGACAAGAAGCACACTTTATACATAATATAACCCAGAAAAAGTTAATGAATTAAATGACTAAAGAATTCCAATCTTTTATTTACACAGGAATAAATCTTATTTTTCATTGAAGGCATTCAGATTTGATCAGTTGGATAAACTTTATTAATCCCATGTGGAAATTCAGTTACATAAAGCAGTAGAAACAAATAAAAAAACAAGAATACAGACTCATAGGACAAATACAACAGCCATTCGCTCAATCAATCAATACATAAATAGATAAATAACAATAAGCTTAACAAGTACATTGGGTGGAATCGCTGAATTGCCTAATAGAAGTGGACAGAAAAGACCCTCAGAGTCTATTTTTTAGCATACCGAAGTGGAATGAGCGTGCGGCTTAAAGTGCTCCAGGACAGCGCCTCCTTGAGGGGATGGATGGGATTTTCATGATGGCATCTAATTTTGCCACCATCTTTTTTTGCACAACAGCTTCCATCCAACAGTTGCCTACATTGGACTGATAGAACATTTCCAGCAGCTTGCTGCACGAATCAAAAGACCTGAGTCTCCTTAGCAAGTCTAGTCTGCTCTGGCCTTTCTTGTAAAACGCCACTATGTTGTCAGACCAGTCCAGTCTTTTGCTACTTGTAGTTCTGCATCACGTCCGCATCTTCCCCCTAAACGTTGACTGGTCTCAGAGGCTTCTTGGCACGTCATTGGCAGTCCATCAACAACTCTTTTGTCTTGCTGATTGTTGGGTTGCAGGTTGATATCCTTGCACCACAAGTCTTCCACAACTTTCCGGTACTCTGACCCATCTCTATTAATAATGCAGCCTTATGATGGACGAGTCATCTCAGAATTTCTGTAGATGGCAAGCGCTTGTATTATGCTAGAAGTCTGTTGTATGGAGGGTGGACAGGAAGGGAGACAGGACAGTTGCCTGAGGGGCTCCAGTATTGCACACCACCTTTTCTGACACTCAGCCCCTGAGCCTCACACACTGCTGTCTGTTGGTCAGGTAGTCCACGATCCAGGAGACTGTGGGGGAATCAAGATTCAAAACCTTGAGCTTTTTCCCCAGTCGATCTGGCAGAATGGCGTTAAAGGTGTTAGAAAAATCAATTAAAATATTTCTGATCCTTTTCTTGTGCACACTTGTTTTCTTCCACCTTTCTGATCACAAACACACTTTTACCTCATTCTGCATTTCATTAATCTGCGTCACCATTACTCTTTCTGCTGCCCTGCTCCATGAAACCCAAATGTAACATGCAGAGATATCTCAAATGCATGTCAAGATATTGTGAAATAACATCTCGCTACCACCCCAGCCGCCTTCTACTTTTCCATTGCTC